>NW_013549886.1:26074-35152 GCF_000499425.1 Eimeria acervulina
GTGTATGTACAACGTTTAATGCTGCAGCTGCCTAATGAATTAACTCTAATAGACAGCGAAGATGTAGAGAGCTGGAGTCTTCCTTCTTCAGGGCGCAGCAGAAGAAAGAAAAATGACAGCACTCCTGCTGGTGCTGCTGCTGCTGCTGCTGGACCTGGTGCTGCTGGTGGTGATGCGCCAGCAGCAGCAGCAACAGCAGCAGCAAAGAAAAAAAGAAAGAAGAAGAGACTTCCTAAAGGATGCAGCGAAGACAAATCAAAGATGCATGCACCCGACCCAGAGAGGTGGCGGCCTAAACATGAGAGGTAAAAACAAAAATAAAATAAATAAATAAATAAATAAATAAATAAATAATATATAAATAAATATATATATGTATATAAATAAGTATATAAATATATGCAAATAGAATTAACTAATTATTATTGTCATAGAGGAGTCATTTTTATGTAAATATTAAATATAGTGTATGCAATATACATAGATGTATATATTATATATATTATATATATTAGATATTATATATATTATATATGCATGTAGAAGACATAAAGAAGTAAAGCAGAAAATAAAATAAATAAAATTAAATAAAATAAATATTAAGGAGATCATCAGAGAAGAGACAGTTTAAATGCAGATATATAAAAAATATGAATAGAAAAGGACAAATACACAAGTGCTGCTGCTGCTGCTGCTAGTGCTGATGCTAATACTAATGCTGCTGCTGCTGCTGCGTTTTATTTGTTTCTGAGTGTTTGTTTGTTTGTTTATTATTTATATGATTATTATTTTGTCGCACCTGTTGTGTGTATAATAATTATTTGTCTTATATTTCTTTCTTTGCTTTGTTTGTTTTGTCTGCTGTAATTCTTCTTGCTGCTTTTGAGTGTTTTGTTTGTTTTTGTTTCTCTTTGTTGAGGAGTTCAAAATGATGCTGTCTTTGTGTTTTGTTGTTGATGAAGATTGTTCTTTTTCTCTTTTATCTTCTTTCTTACGTTGGTATCTTTCTTCTTGTTGCTTTTCTTCTGTGCTGCAGTTGTTGCTGCTTTGCTGCTGCTGTTGCTGCTACTTTAGTGCTGCTACTTACCGTGCTTTTCACAAATTTGCTGCTGCTGCTGCTGCTTCTGTTGCTGTTGCAGCTGGTGCTCGGTCTTCTTTTCTACTGCTGCTTCTGCTGCTGTTGCTTGTTTCTTTCTTTATGTTACTCTTGCTACTCTATTTCTTCTATTTATATTTGCTTTCTAGCTGCTGCTGCTGCTTCTCGTGGTTGACTCACCTGCTGCTGTCTTGTGTCTCTTTTGCTGCTGTCTTGTGTCTCTTTTGCTGCTGTGCGGTGCCTCTGTTGCTGCTGTCTTGTGTTTGTTTTGCTGCACTTTGTTTATTTTTTGTTTTTTTTCTCTTTCTCTTCGATTAGAGACAACACTAGCAGAATAAATGAAAAGAAGTAGAGCATTAAAATAGACAGAGATGCATTTAGTAGAGAGTAAAACGAGAGAAAAAACGTAACAGCATACACCTATATAACCAGAAGGAACCGTTGCTGCTGCTGCTGCTGCTGCTGTAGCTGTTGGTTGTTGAAGAGCAGCAGCAGAGAGATTAGACAGAGACAAGAAGGGAGGGGAGGGCCTCCTTGGGTTTGTTGTTGTTAGTCGTTTCTTATTTGCTCCTGGGCGATGCCTCTTATGTTGCGGTGTATGTACAACAGAAGCGGCTATAAGAAGATGTTAAAACGCAGAAAAGAATGTCTTAGAGGAGGCGCTCAAGGCGCTGTGGCTCCAGGTCAGTCGGCAGCGGCCGGTGCCTTGCAGCAGCTAGCGGTGACTGCTGCTGCTGCTGCTGCTGCTGCTGCTGCTGCTGCTTATGCGTGGATCCGGGTGTATGAGGGATGTTTTATCGGTTTTTTCGGTATTTTTAATTGTTTTATTATGTTAAAAGAGTAAATAAGGCATAAATGTATCTTTTTTGCGTTCAATTTCCCTCAGGTACAGCCGAGGCTGTTACAGGGTTCCGAGACGCAGGAAGGACCACCGCAAGGACGAAGGCAGACACAGAAGACAGCACTGCTCGTCATTTGTGAGTTTAAAACAATAATATTAATTTAAAAAAAATAAATATTCTTATTTTTTATTCAATTTACAACTATTTTAACCCTTTTTCCCTCATTTTACCCGCAGGACGCGCAGACGCGGAGGCAGACGCTGAGGTGACCGCTTCGAGCTGCCTGAACACCTGAGCTGCCTGTACACCTCAAGAGGTGCCTATACACCTCAGAATATGAAGACGCTAATTTCCCCTTCTAGTCGAATATTATTCATCTTTGCTTCCTGCCGGACCTCCTCTAATCAACCCGCCAACACTCAGCGGGCAGATCGCCCTAGGTGACCTTAGCAGCAGCAGCAGCAGCAGCAGCAGCAGGCCCAAGGCAGCAAATCAAATGGCTATGACTAGCTGTCCTGGCAGCCTGTTGTTTGTTGCTGTTGCAGTAGGGCGTTTGTTGGGTGTTTCCTCACGCTGCTGCAGTTGCTTCTTCTCATACTCCGAGCAGCATATTGCTGCCTCTCAGAAGCAGCAGCAGGTACTGCAGCAGCAACAGCAGCAGCAGATGCGACTGCATCTACAGCACCAGCTGCATCTGTAGCAGCATCTGCAGCAGCGCCAGCGGCAGCACCCGCATCGGCAATAGCAATAGCAGCGACTGCTGCAGGTGTATCTGCAGCAGCAGCAGCAGCAGCAGCAGCAGCAGCTCCTGATGGGTGTTAACTATTTATAGGAAGACTGCAGCACCCCATGGCTTCCCGTCGCCCGTGCCTGCTGCGCAGTACAAGCTGCCGCCGCAGCAGCAGCAACAAAAGCTGCTGCAGCAGCAGAAACAATAGCTGCAGCAGCAGCAGCAACAATAGCTGCAACAGTAGCAGCAACAATAGTTGCTGCAAGTGCAGCAACAGTAGCTGCGGCAGCAGCTGTTCCAGCAGCAGCAGTAACAGCTGCTGAAGCAGCAGCAGCAGCAGCAGCAGCAAACAGATTGATGTGTGTAATGTTGACGTTGCAACAATAAGAGTATAGGAGTAATAAAGAAGCAGCAGACGGAGTTGTCTGCGGCGTGCTGCTGTTTGCTGCTGCTGCTGCGGGTAGAGTTAAATGAACGCAACGAGTATTTGTCTCTTTTTATAATATAATTATTATTTATAAAATATAAATTTTGAAGAAAAAGCATAAACAAACAGCACACCTGCTGCTGCAGTGTCGGGGGAGGGGGCAGTGCTGCTGCTGCTGCCGCTGCTACTAGTACTGCTGCTGCTGCTGCTGCTGCTGGTACAGCAGCAAGAGGGTCTGAACCTTCACTATTGCTTTTTTGTTTGAGGTAAATTGTCGTTAATTTATTATTTAAATGAATTAATAACAATAAATTAAACGTAAAAAACACGAAGACACCCCACAGACAGAAGAGTGAACACTGGTCTGGTCTACTGCTACCGCTGCAGCGCTCTCTGAGCGACGACGGCCCTGCTGCTGCTGCTGCTGCTGCAGCTGCTGCAGCAGCAGCTGCAGCATAAAGCCAAAATTGGCTGAAATTCAAATTCTTTTTTGTTTTGTTGTCAATAGAGGGAGCAGAAGTCTCGTGAGATCCCTCTTGTGTTGCTGCGGGCACCAGACTCTTCAGCAGCAGCAGCTGCGGCAGCAGCAGCAGCAGCAGCAGCAGCAGCAGCAGCAGCAGGAACTGCCCAGGGTCACTCGGGGTCACCGCTTTCCGTGTCAGGGGTGTTATATCTTGAGCTGTACGTACACCTCAGACAGGCTTCATCCCACACTGCAGCAAACGCTGTGTCTTGCAGCCCTCTTTGCTTTGGCTTCTTCCTTTGCTGCAGCAGCAGCAGCACCAGCATCAGCAGCAGCAGCAGCAGTAGCAGCAGCAATGCGCTTCCTGCAGTCTTATTAGGTCTTTGTGCTCTTGACAGCTTCTTTGTAGTGCGCCGCTGTCCCTAGAATGCCTCCCTCCAGCGACCGTGCAGCAGCAGCAGCAGCAGCAGCTGCTGCTGCTGCTGCTGCTGGTACTGCATCTACTGACGAAGATGGTGTGGCGGCACCTCGGCTGACTGTACAGCAATCTGTGTTGCAGCAACAGCAGCAGCAGCAGTTGCAGCAGCGGGAGCAGCAGCAGCAGCAGCAACTGCTGCATCATCAGCAGCAGCAGCAGCAGCAGCAGCGGGAGCTGCAGCGTCGTTTAAGCCGCAGGGGCCCTGGGCCTTCTATGAGGGCCTTGATGGGGATTGTCACCGTTGTGTCTCAGCCTGTTGCAGATTTGTTTGTATGGTTGCTGCGGTTTGTACGCGAGTGCTGCTTTACTCTTGCTGCTGCTGCTGCTGCTGCTGCTGCTGCAAGCAAGAGACTCTTAGGGTTCCCTGTAAGCCATTGCTGTTAGGATCTCTTCTTCTTCTTCTTCGTCTTATTCTTCTTCTTCTTCTTGTTCTTCTTCTTCTTCTTCTTTTTCTTCTTCTTCTTCAACATCTTTACCTTCTTCATCATCTTCTTCATCATCTTCTTCATCATCTTCTTCATCATCTTCTTCATCATCTTCTTCTTCATCTTCTTCATCTTTCTTTTTCTTCTTCTTTCTTCTTTCTTCTTCTTTCTTTTTCTTTCTTCTCCTCCTTTTTCATCTCCTTTTTCTTTTTCATTTCGCTTTCTTTTTCTTTTTCATTTTCATCTTCTTTTTCTTTTTCTTTCTTTTTTTATTCTTTTTTATCTTTGTCTCTGTTTATATACTCTCTTCTTTTTCATTTGTTTCTGTTTGTATGAATTGTTGTTCTTCTCTGTCTGTGGCTACTTAGATGCTGTCTTGTTCTTTATTTATATTTATTTAATTGCTGTCTTCTTCTTTATTTATATTTATTTAATTGCTGTCTTCTTCTTTATTTATATCTATTTAAAATTAATCTGTTTCTTTTTCTCAGTTTATTTATATTTAATTGTTTTCTTCTGTCTCCTTTGCCTCTGTGCTTGACTGTCTCCTCCTCCTGTCTCTTCGTTTTCTTTCTTTGCTTTTTTGTCTCCTTTTATCTATTTCTGTCTCCTTTTATCTCTTTTACTATCATTTTAATTATTTACCTCATTTCTTTTTTATTTTTGTTCTTCTCTCTCTCTTTGTCTCCCTTTTATTCATTTTCTTCTTCTCTAATGCGCTGTCTCCTTTTGTCTCTGTCTCCTTTACTCAATTCAGAAGCAGCAGCAACTGCCGAAGCAGCAGCAGCAGCAACAGTAGCAGTAGAAGTAGCACTAGAAGCAGCAGCAGTAGCAAAAGTCCTGGCAGAGCAGCAGCAGAAGCAACACCGGTAGCAGCAGCAGTAGCAGCAGCAATAACGGCAGCAGCAGTAGCAGCAGCAGCAGTAGCAGCAGTAGCAGCAGCAGCAACAGCGGCAGCAGCACTGATATGTTTGTCTTCAGGAGTCTCCTCTTGTGTCTCCTATTACACCTCAACCAACTGTGGGGGTAAAGAGGCAGCAGCGCCGTCAGCAGCGGCAGCAGCAGCAGCAGCAGAAGCAGCAGCAGCAGCATCAGCAGCAGCAGCAGCACCAGCACCAGCAGCAGCAGCAGCAGGTCGGTGCGCGCCGGAGCAGCACTGCAGCAAGGCAAGAACAAGGGCAACGGCTTCTCGCTGCAGTTATCTCTAACGGCAGCAGCACCGGCAGCAGCACCAGCAGCGTGCGCAGCAACAGCAGCAGCAGCAGCAGCAACAGCAACAACAGCTGCAGCAGCAGCAGCTCTCTGGGGTCTCTGTGGGAGACTGCCAGACAGGCAGCCCAGGCTTGGCTTGGTGCTGCTGCTTCGGGTGCTGTTGCTGATGCTGCTGGTGCTGCAACTGCAGCAACAGACACACCTTCGCCGCAGCTAGAAAGAGAAGCTGCAGCAAGATCTGTGTCTTGTGGAGGTTCGAAACGTGCTGCTGCTGCTGCAGTTGCTTCTTTTGAGGAAGCAGAAGCAGCAGCAGCACGAGCAGCAGCTGCTGCTGCAGTCGCTGCTGCAAAAAGAACAGCAGCAGCAGCAGCAGCACCCACAGCACGCAAACCCCAGCAGCACCAGCAGCAGCAGAAACAGCAGCAACACACGGATGCTGATACCACAGACGCCGGTGCTGACAACCAGCAGCAGCAGCAGCTGCAGCAGGGGGGCCTCCGGCAAAGAAAGCAGAAGCAACAGAGCAAGACCGCCGCTCAGGATAACTCTGAGACTCAGCAGCAGCAGCAGCAGCAGCAGCAGCAGCAGCAGCAGCAGCAAGAACTGTTGCAGCAGAAGGAGCACCACCCACAAGCGGCTGATCGGTGCCGATCAGGAGCAAAACCTACGGGAGCAGCAGCAGCTGCAGCAGCAGCTGCAGCAGCAGCAACAGCAGCAACTAGTGTCATTCCAGAAGCAGCACCGGCAGCAAGACGCAACAAAGTGAGGGAAGCTGCTGCAAAGTCAGCAACTCCCCAAGCAGCAGCAGCAGCAGAAGCAGCAACAGCAGCAGAAGCAGCAGCAGCAGCAGACGCACCAGCAGCAGCACAAGCTGAGCTGCAGCAGGGTCGCGAGGCTTCAAACAGGGATGAGTTCGCAGAATGCACAGGCGCAGAGCGGGCGGCGCTGCAGCAGCAGCAGCAGCAGCACAACCTGCAGCAGCAGCAGCAACAGCAACAGCAGAAACAAAAGCAGCCGCAACAGCGAGGAAGGCAGCAGCAGAAAAAGACAGGAGGCACATCCCCACGCCCTGGAGAGCAGCAACAGCAGCAACAACCGCAGCAAGACCAACAACAGCAACAACGACAGCCCCATCAGCAGCAGCAGCAGCAACAGCAACAGCAGCGGCAGAAGCGGCAGCAGCAGCAGCAGCAGCGGCAGCAGCAGCACCTGCCTGAGTCTGGTGAGAAGGCAATACATCCCGCAGCAGCAACGACACCAAAATCAGCAGCATCAGCAGCAGCAGCAGCGGCAGAAGCAGAAGCAGCAGCAGCAGCAGCAGAGAGTGGTTCAGGAAGACGGTATTTGGTGGAGATGAGCGCACGAGAGGTTGCTGCATTAGCTGATGTTGCTGCTGCTGCTGCTGCTGTTGCTGCTGGGCTCCCCCCTCCCATGGCTGTATCGGGAGCAGCAGCAGACGCAGCATCAGCAGTTGCTGAGACGGCAGCAGTTGCTGCAGAAGAAGCAGCAGCAAGGAGAGGACGAGCAGCAGCAGCAGCAGCAGCAGGTGCTGCTGCTGCTGCTGCTGCTGCGTACACGCACACAGACGAGGACTCCTCCACTGCAGCAGCAACAGCAGCAGCAGCTCCCGCTTCGCCTGCTGCAGCCACGCCGCTGCTGCCAGCAGAAACTGCAGCGGCAGCACCAACCCCATTGCCCCCAGCAGCAGCACCGCTTGCTGCAGCAACGCACAAATCTGCGGCAGCAGCAGAAGCAGCAGCAGCAGCTACACCTGCTGCTGCTGATTCAAATTGTGCAGGACAGCAGGAGCCAAAGACGCCCACAGAAGAAAAACGCAGAAGAAGCCGCCGGAGAGGTAGGCAGCAGCAGCAGCAGCAGCAAGAGCAAGAACAGCAGCAGCAGCAAGAGCAAGAGCAGCAAAAGCAGCAGCAGCCGCAACTGCCGCAACAGCAGCAGCAGCAGCAACCACAGCAGCAGCAGCAGTCGAAACAACAGCAGCCGCATCAACAGCAACAGCAGCAGCAGCAGCAACCACAGCAGAGGCAGCAGCAGCCTCAACAGCAGCAGCCGCAACAGCAGAAGCAGCACCAGCCGCAGCAGCAGAAGCAGCAGCAACCGCAGCAACAGCAGCTGCAACACCAGAAGCAGCAGCAGGCGCAACACCAAAAGCAGCAGAAGTCCCAAAAGCAGCAGCAGCAGCAGCAGCAGCAGGCGTGGCCTCATTCTCAGAAGGCACGTGAAGGCGACCCTCATCATAGAGGCCCCCCAGAGGCAGGAGCAGCTTCACATGCAGCCAATGCTGCTGAAGATTCTGCTGCAGCTGCACCTGCAGCACCAGCAGCAGCAGGTGCAGCGGCACCAGCAGCAGCAAGTGCAGCAGCAGCAGCATCAGGTGCAGCTGACACTGCTGGCCATACACCCCACCGCTCCCGTGAAGGAGGCCCCAGGAAAAATCCGTCTAAGGAAATGGGGCCTGCTGCGAGTTCTGCTGCTGCTGCTCCTGCTGCTGCTTCTGCTCGTGCTGCTGCTGCTCCTGCTCGTGCTGCTGCTGCTCCTAGTGCAGCAGCAGCACCGCCAGCAGCTGCAACAACACCAGCGGAGGCAGGAGAAGCAGAAGTGCATTGGCCTCCTTTAGGAAAAGCTGCTGCAATGAGGGGGAGGAGAAACTCTACTGCTGCGTGAGAGCTGCTGCTGCTGCTGCTGCTGCTGCTGCTGTGATTGTGGGGCTGCCATTTTGCACGGACCTTGCAGATAGCCGTTTAGGTGTTGCTGCTGGCTTTGCTGTGTATGTATTGCTGCTGCCGTTGCTGTTGCTGTTGCTGCTGCTGTTGCTGCTGCATGTGCTCCCCTTGCTGCTGATGCTGCTGATGGTGCTCTGCTGCCGCAGCACTGGAAGTAGTATTATGAGGAGAGGCAACGCGCAGCAGCAGGCGACCCCCAGCAACAGCAGCAGCAACAACAACTTCAGCAGCAGCTTCCTCTTACGGCCCCTTCCTGCTCCTGCGAATCCGCGGCAGCAGCAGCAGCAGCAACAGCAGCAGCAGCATCAGGCCATTGGTGGCGGCAGCAACTTCAACAGGAGGCGATTTCCAGGAGATGCAGCAAATGTCTCTAACAGCAGCAGCAGCAGCAGCCGAGGGCGAGGCAGCCCCTGGGCCCCGCAGCAGTACAACTATCGCCAGCAGCAACGCATGCAGCCACCGCAGCAGCAGCTGATGGGACACCCAGGCAAGTGGGAGCAGCAGCATCTGCCTGCTGCTGCTGCTGCTGATGCTTCTGTTGCTGATGCTGTTGCTGGTGCTGCAGCAGTTACAGTTGCTGCTGAATATGCTGCTGTTGTTGCTTTTGCTGCCGCTTTTGCTGCGGCTTTTGTCGCTGTATATATATATATATATATATATATAT
>NW_013549885.1:0-693 GCF_000499425.1 Eimeria acervulina
ATATATATTTATATATATAATATATATATATATAATGTATATTATATATATATTATATATATATTATATATGTATGTTGGTATGTATGTACATATTATTATTATTATTATTATTGTTGTTGTTGTTATTATTGTTTAGAGTTATTAATTATTATTATTATCATTATTATTATATTGCTGATTATTGCTCTTGTTGTTGTTCTTACAAGCTTTTATTATTAATACGGTTTCTACTATTACTTTTATGATGTTTACTGCTATATTACTGCTACCAACATTACTAGCTGGACAGCTGGCGAGGTAGCTAGACAGCTAGCTAGCTAGCTAGATAGCTAGCTAGACAGCTAGATAGATAGCTAGCTATATAGCTAGCTAGACAGCTAGATAGACAGCCAGCTAGCTAGGTAGGTAGGTAGGTAGCTGGCTAGGTAGCTAGCTATTTAGGCTTGCTGCAAGGGGAAGGGGATGAGCAAAGCTCTGTATTCGGAACGAAGAACAAGTAAAGTAATAACAGAAGAAGCGTTTTAATTCACAAGAAAGAAGTAAGCTGTATATCTACAAATGCGGTATCGGCTGAGGTGTATGTACACCTCAAACGCGACCCACAGACCTGTTACACATGCCTTTCTGCGAAACATTATGTTTTGGGGCTTGCATGCACGCATGCAGGTGCATGCATGCAAGCCCCAAGACT
>NW_013549885.1:793-1366 GCF_000499425.1 Eimeria acervulina
GCATGCACGCATGCAGGTGCATGCATGCAAGCCCCAAGACTGCATGCATGCATGCATGCAGGTGCACTTAATATCGTGCAGCAGGTTGATTATTTGCGTTGTTTGCTATTAAGCAAACGTTTATAGTGCTGTCTCCTCTTTGTCTCTCTTTCTCTCTCTAAAACTTTTTTTTTGTTTTGTTAAGAAAGCAAAGAGCATACATATACATATAAAGCAACAGACACAACTATCTTTAATTGTATTATTTGCATGCGTTTTAGGAGACAGCAAACACCAGAGGAGACAGCAACAAACAGCAAACTAATCAGGCGGAGACAGAAGAAACGAACATATGTTCAACAGGGAGGAGACGAGAAGAAACAGTAAAAAAAAATTTTAAAGAAGATATATCAATTCAAGCGAAGAAGAGCATCAAACAGAGCAGTAAAAAACAGACAAGACTCACAGCACCCAGATAAAAAATAAACATAAACATAAAATCAATTAAACAGATAAAATCAATTAAACAGATAAAATAAATTCAACAGATTAAAGAGATAAGAGAGACGAAAGATATCAAAGAGAGGATGATAT
>NW_013549884.1:0-668 GCF_000499425.1 Eimeria acervulina
CAACACGAGAGCAACAAAGTATTCATTTCTTCACTGTCTCCGCTCTCTCGGCGGCCGTTATATATGGAGGGTCGACAAAGGTAGAGGAAGTCTTCATGAATTGCTTCTGCTGTACATACAGCTTCTGTCTGATAGAATACAGATAATGAATTGGTGTTAACGCGGCGAAACTCTCAACCAGTGGTTGCCTTTCTATCAGAGGGTGGACAGATCCTGGCCAATCTCCATATTGCACGAGGGGAAAGGGATTGATGATTTTTAGAAAAAGAGTTTAAGAGGGCAGGCAAGAATATCTGCTTTTCGTTTGTTTTAATACAGCTTCGGTATTACGCGCTGTTCAGCAACAAGCCTCCTTGCTATGGGGATAGGGCTCGCTGCATGCATCTGCCCAGATGAAGCATACGGAGCTTCCAGGTGTATCAAGAGACTATTATAATCTATACTGAAGACAAAAGCGTTAAGATAAGACTTCACTATAAGCAGATGACCTCTTCTTCCCCAGATACCCGAAGCTCGGGGCACAGCATAGAGGCCAAGGAGGCTGAGGAGTAGTGCTGGGAAAGCCGTGCATGCGGGTAAGACGCTCGTTAATCTTATGCAAGCACCGCATCAACTCTTATTCCTACATGCAGTAACACTATAAAGAATTGCTGTAGTTGTGCTTTCTT
>NW_013549884.1:768-1243 GCF_000499425.1 Eimeria acervulina
CCTGTTTAAAAGAGCAGAGTTTGTGTTGTTTCCGATGGCCCCGAGCTTCATAAGACCCTTTAAAGCCGATGTTCTGATCCCGTTTAGAGACAGTAGGAGAGGTTAAAAGAGGCTAAATACTTTATGTGAATTATTATCTCAACGAGTTTTCTTTACTCAGCTCTCCTCCGTCTCTTGCTCGAACAGCATGCAAGAAGATCAGCCCCAGATACTTGTACAGCTTGCAGCAGGGGTAGGGGAAGGTGAGGCGGCTTTCAGATGTTTATATTGTCAACTCTTTGGGCTATGTTGTAGCCCAGGGCTTCCTGTTGGTATTATATTATATAATATATATAGAGTCCTCTATTATATAATATATAATTGAGGTCTCTATATGTATCTCAGAGTGAAAGAAGAATTAAGTAGAGATTATGCAGTTTTGTTGAGGCTTTACAACAGGAAGGAAAGATCAAACAATTAAAACTTAAATAATACT
>NW_013549883.1:0-8964 GCF_000499425.1 Eimeria acervulina
GGGTGTGCATGCACTGGCCTGAGTGCAAGTGTGCGGCTGCCTCTCTCTTTCGCGTGTCTCTACAAGGGGGATATTAACATTTAATTGATTATGTCAATTCTTTTGGGGCTTTGTCTGGCGCTCTCCCATTTCTGTTTATTCTTTTGTGGGGCTGGCGTCCTAAAAAAGTCCTACATAACACTGTGCATGCATCTTGGTGTTGCATGCATGCATGCGTTTTAAACAGAGATTTGCTGCTTTTGTTCTTCTCTATTGCCACTCACAAGCTTCTGTATTCATTTATCCTGCGTGGATGCATGCATGGATGCATCCATGCATGCGGCACAATGCATGCACTTATGCATGCACCTGTGCATGCGTAAGTGTTCTTATGCAGTGCATGCACTTTTGGGGCTTTTTTATTGCGAGGTTTGCTTGGGAAGTGTATTTTCTTTTTTTCGTTTATTTTTCTGCTTTCTTCAGGCCATCAACCGCATCAGTCAGAAGATAAAAGAATACAGAGGCGGAGACTTCAAACAACAGGGAGAGGTGAGATATAATGGGGCTGTGCTTATCCTGCATGCATGCATGCATGCATGCATGCAGAGATTTGCATGCATGCATGCATGCAGGCTATATTGAGTCCGTTTTTGTCTCCATTTCGGTTTTTTTTGTTGTTGCGTGTTGCATGCAAAGACGATGCTGCATGCATGCATGCATGGGATGCGGAGTTTTGTACGATTTATATTGAATGATTGATCAAGTTTATAATAAATATATATATATATATATATATATTATATTTTATATAAGCCCCATCGTGTTGCGCGTTGGTAGTTGGGTGTGCATGCACTGGCCTGAGTGCAAGTGTGCGGCTGCCTCTCTCTTTCGCGTGTCTCTACAAGGGGGATATCAACATTTAAATAATTATTGCAATTGTTTTGGGGCTTTGTCTGGCGCCTCGCTTATTTTCTTTTTATTGAGGTGGCGTCCTGAAGAAGCCCTACATCTCTACTATATATATATATATACATATATATATATATACGTGTATATATATGCATACATATACATGTTTATATATACATATATATACATGTATATATATATCTATTTATATATTTATGCATGCATAATTATTATTGCATGCATGCGTGTGTATGCGTGTATTAGAGTATTTGTTTTTTGCATTTGTTAATGAGTAATTTGTTTTGTTTATTTTGTGTATTTGTTTTAGATAATGGTAATGGGGACAGAAGAAGAGAGACGTTTGGAGGAGCTTTTATTATCAGAGTCTTCAGAGTTTGAAGAAGAATCGCAAGCAAGTGAAGAAGAAGACGAAGGCATGGGCAGAGTAGAAGGAGATATACCTCAGGATGAGATTGAAGAAGAACCAGAAGAAGAGACGCCTGCAGCATCATAAATATATATATATATATATATTATATTATATATATTATATCTAGTATTTATAGTATAATTTAATATAATTATATATGTATATATATATATATATTATACTGCAAGTGTTTCCTCGTCTTGCTGTATATATATATATATATATATATCCAGCTGTGTATATATTGCTTGTATAATATATAAAAAAGCAATTAAAACAATTAAGATGATTAAAAGAACAAACGAAATGAACAAATGATGTAAATTATCACGGGGGGATTGTGAAGAAAGGAGATGTTTTTTCTTCTTCTATACAACACAACAGCACATCTCTGCATTATTATTGTTCTTGCTATTATTATTAATTATTAATAAATAAATAAATAATAATAATTATATTATTATTATTAATATTGGGTGTGTTGTTGGTGGGGGAGAGCCTTGCAAAGGATGCGGCGCATGCAGTGTGGAGTGTAAGAAGAGATGCCTATACACCTCAGCAGAATGAAGAACAAGAAAAGCAAAAAAGCATAACTGTCTACTGCGGCTGGCCCTAATACCGCATGCATTCGCATTGCATGCATGCAAACAAATCGCAGCCCCAAACGCCCTTCTTGTCTTCCACGCGGGGTTGCATGCATCTATTGCATGGATGTTTTGCATGCATGCAATAGATGCATGCATGTTTGCATGCAATAGATCGGTGCATGCAGAATGCATGCATGCATGCATGCAATAGATGCATGCATGCATTCTGCATGCATGCAGCCCCAGGGTGTGTATTGGTGGGGTTGTTGTTGTCTTTGTGTTTTGTTTGGTGATGGCAGCTGTGGAGTGTATAGACAGTAAAATATTTTAAGTGCGTTTGGAGTTCTTTATCGCTCCAGCATCGCGCGACTATGCCGCTATTACAACAAAAAGCAAATTATTATTAAAGAGTATTTATATAATATTAGAGATCATTTATATTAGATTTAATGCATAGTACAAATTGCTTATACAGTAGATGTTCTATATATTACAAATAATGTATACAATTAATGCAATATATATTACACAAAATGTATATAGTACATACCATAAATGTAGTGTATATATATGTATATATATATATATTTATATGCACATATATGCATATATACATATATATATACACGCATGTATGCATATATGCGTTTTCTTTCATTATATATATATATATATATATATATAAATTAATATGTGCAGAGATAATAGGAAAAGACAGAACATAAAATCATAATTAGCTTAGTAGGCAGCCACCACTAGAACAAAGCATGCACGATTCAATACAATAAACATCCATCCATGCATGCAGAGTATGCATGCATGCAAAGTATGTTAGGAGAGAAACATTTATGTTAGGAGAGAAACATTTGGGGCTGCAGAGGCAACAAGAGCGGTGTAGCAACAAAGCAATTCGTTTGTTTTAATTAAATTTATGTTGTTTATTTTTATTTTTATTTTTTGTTTGTTTTGGGGCTTTCTTAATGTTCTGTGCGTTTGGTTGGGGTGTACTTTCACCTGTCTCTGTCTATTCTTTGAAACTGTTTATTTGCTGTTTATTTTTTATTGCATTTGTTTTTGTTTTTGTGTTTTGTTTATTCATGTCTCAGTCTTTGTCTGTTTGTAGTTGCATTGTTTGATTTGTTTTTGTTTGTTTATTCACTCAGCATGCACCTTCTATATATATATATATATCTATTTATTTATTATTTATTTATTTATTTATAGCTGTATCTAAACATATATATTATATAAAATGCAGTTATTGTTTAATTGCTGTCTTTTGTTTGCAGTGTTGCAAACGAAGAAAATTCGTCTGTCTCCAAAATACTCAAACACATCTCCACCTTCTCAAAGGCAGGCAGCAGCATCTCTGCATGCGCTGCATCTGCTGCATGCGCTGCATCTGCTGCATGCGCTGCATCTGTTGCATCTGCTGGCTGCATCTGCTGCATGCGCTGCATCTGCTGCATGCGTTGCATGCGTTGCATGCAGAGTTGTGGGGTGTTGTGTGTTTGTGTGGTGTGTTTGTGTATGTGGGGTGTCTGTACAGCTGAGCGTGTCTTTGATAATAGGAGAGTTAAGCCATGCGTCTTTAAGCTGTTTTAAAGGCGTCTCTTCTTCAATTAGTCCGGCATCAACAGCAAAGTAAATTAATTTTTTAAAACAGTGATTAGCAACAGCAACAGCACTGTGCTGCTGCAGCAGAGATAAATGATATAAATAAATATGCGCGTAGCAGCGCAGCAAACGACGCAGGATTAGCGAGGCAGTTTGCCTTAGCTCTTCTTCTGCTGCTGCTGTTGCTGCTGCTGCTGCTGCTGCTGCTGCTGCTGCTGATGCTGTGGGGGACGCAGGGAAGAGGCGAGGGTCTTCCAGTTGTTTAAAGGCCCACGAAATTGTTGCAGACATATACTCTCGTGCTGTTGGGGGGGTTGTTTTTGTCTCCTTTGCTGCTGCTGCTGCTGCTGCTGTTGCTACTGCAGGTGGTGTTGCTGCAGTTGCTGCTGCAGGTGGTGGTGGTGTTGCTGCTGGTGCTGCTGCTGCTTGCTTTGCCTCTGTTGTTGTTTGATTTGCCTCTGTCTCCGTTTCTCTTTTGATGTTTGTCTCCTTGTGAGCTGTTGCTGCTGCTGCACCTGCAGCCCCTACCTCTTCTGTCTCTTCCGCCGCTGCTGGTGCTGCTGCTGCTGTTTCTTCCTCCTTCGCTGCTGTTGCTGCTGCTGGTGCTGCTGCTGCTGCTTTACTGAGTCGCCTATGCGTGGCAGACTTTCCTGTTGCAGCAGCAACAGCAATGAGGGGATCGAGTAGGTTGGCTGCATCTGAAGTGTATAGGGAGCTTGTGCTGCTGTCTTTATTGTTTGCTTTATTTTTTTTGTTGTCTGTTCCTGTAGGCTGCAGCCCCATTGCTGTGCATGCGCATGCATCATACACAGAAGAAAATAATAATTGCGCGTCTTCCACTGCTTGCAGCAGCAAAAAGCGAAGCCAATCGCTTGCATGCACAAGTTCAGGGGGCTGTAGGGCGCTCCTCAGCCCTTTATCGCCTAGAGAGTGCAGCAATGCTGCAGAAGGAGACATAGGAATTGCTGCTGCTGCTGCTGCTTCTTCTCCCGCTCCTGCTGCTCCTGCTGCTGCTGATGATGATGAGGGGGTTGATGTACCTCTTGCAGCAAGAAGAGAAGGGGAAGCCGACCAAAGAAGCAGCCTCTGTGTCTCTCCGAGTGCTGTACTCGTAGCCTTTAGGCTGTCCATGCTGCTGCTGCTGCTGTTGCTGCTGCTGCTGTTGGTGTCGGGCTCCTCTGGCGCAGCACAAAAGGGGCCCAACGTGCAGCGTCTGCTGCTGCAGTTGGATTTCATTGTTGCTGCTGAGGGCGCTTCAGAGCACAGTGAAATACACAGCAGCGGCAACAGTAGCAACAGCAGCAGCAGCAGCAGCAGCAGGGTGAAGGACCTTTGAGTTGAGCGATTGACTGCTCTTATTTCAGCTCAAGTGTAAATAAAAAGAAGACAAATAAGAGGGGTTGTAGTAGTTGAGAGCGGAAGGTAACGGTGGACCTGCGGTAGACAAAATGGAGGGAAACCAACTGCAAATCACCGTTCGTTCGTCTCTAAATTGATTTAATATGTTAAATTCGTCAATGTTATTTGCTTTTTAATGATATTATTTTGAAAAGAACAACAAAAACGCAGAAAAAATTGCAGTCGTTTCACCGCAAATGAGAGAGGAGTGTCGGCGGTGACCGCCGTACGAAGTTGGGGTGTATGCGCAGCTCAGCGGTGTTTGTTGGTGTTGATTAATAGAGAAAAAAATACGTAAATAAAGTAAACAATGCAAAAAAAGAATTATTTATTATTTATTTATCAATTAATGTTTGTATTTCACAAGGAAACTCGATTCAAATTTATTGCTGCTTCTTCTCCCCATGCACACAAACCGCAAGTGCCCTGCGAGTCCGCAGCTTAATGAAATTTCCTTAATATTCTTTTTTAATTGAAATAATTAGATTAAATTAATTAAAACAACCAAATAATGCTATTTTTTTTCTCTAATTACCTTCTGTACCGTCGGCTCTACAGCTGACTATACACCCTACATACTACTCTCCGCTGGCAGCAATTTTCTTTTTGTGTATCTTTTTGTGCTTTTCCTTTCTATTTCCTAAATGAAATATATCCACTAAAAGCGTAAGGAGTCGTTTTTGAATTTATATAGGCTAATGTTTACTCCAATTCCCTCAGAGAGTTCGCCCTAGAAGAAACAAACAACAAAAAGAAAGAGAGCGAAGCAGAGTGCCGCTGCACTTAGCAGCGCTACCATTTATTATTTATTTATCAATTAATGTTTGTATTTCACAAGGAAACTCGATTCAAATTTATTGCTGCTTCTTCTCCCCATGCACACAAACCGCAAGTGCCCTGCGAGTCCGCAGCTTAATGAAATTTCCTTAATATTCTTTTTTAATTGAAATAATTAGATTAAATTAATTAAAACAACCAAATAATGCTATTTTTTTTCTCTAATTACCTTCTGTACCGTCGGCTCTACAGCTGACTATACACCCTACATACTACTCTCCGCTGGCAGCAATTTTCTTTTTGTGTATCTTTTTGTGCTTTTTCTTTCTATTTCCTGAATGAAATATATCCACTAAAAGCGTAAGGAGTCGTTTTTGAATTTATATAGGCTAATTTTTACTCCAATTCCCTCAGAGAGTTCGCCCTGGAAGAAACAAACAACAAAAAGAAAGAGAGCGAAGCAGAGTGCCGCTGCACTTAGCAGCGCTACCCCAAGTTGTGCTGCAGTATTTAAACAAAACCGTAAAAAGACAAAAAAGAAGGGAAAACAAATATAACGCAGACCCGCGAACAAACAAACAAACAAACAAACAAACAAACGAACAAACAAACAAACAAACAAACAAACAAACAAACAAACAAACAAACAAACAGACAAACAAACAAACAAACAAGCAAAGAAAATAAAATAAAAGAATGAAGAGACAAATACAATGAAAAGTGGAGGCAGCTGCTGCGACTCTTTAATTGTCTCTTATCTCTTTCACTCTTCAGGGGCTTGGACAGCCTCTTTATTAAATTTGCTTCTTTAAAGCAATAAAACAAACTAAACAATGAAGGAGAACCAACATGCTTCTTGCATTAAACAACAGCAACAACAGCAACATCAGCAACAAAAGCAGCATCAGCAACAACAACAACAACAACAACAGCAGCTGCAACTCATCCACGAAGCAACTCTTATTAAAGCGTCCGAAGGAATCTCCAGCATAACAGCTCTTGCATGCAGCCCCACAACCTCTCGCATCTGCGTAGCTACAAACGACAGAACCCTTAGATTTCTGGGGATACACTCTGGGGGCCCCCCTGGGGGCCCCCCTGGGGACCCTATAGGGGGGCCCCCTGGGGGCCCTTCAGGGGGCCCCACTGGGGCAACTTTAGGGGGCCCCCCAGGGGGCCCTACAGGAGGCCCCCCTGGGGGCAGTTTAGGGGGGCCCCCAGGGGGCCCCCCCGAGGGGCCTCCTGAAGTGGAAGAAGCATTTATGACGAGAGCAGCAGAGAAGGGGGCTCTAAAGCACTTGGTGACGGGTACAGCTGCAAGTTGCATGCATTGATTTGTGTAGTTTTGTTGCTTTTGTAAATAGCAGCTGCAGCAGAAGTGCAAATAGAAAAAAAAGATAAAATAAAATAATAGAAGTGATTGTTAATGGCATGAATAATAACTCAGGAAGAAAACCCTCGCAAAACTCTGCATGCAGACGCATGCATCTATGCATGCATTCAGATATATGATACATGCATGCATGCATGCATGCATGAAGTTATATGCATGCACAGATGCATGCATGCATGCATATGTGCATGCAGGTTTGGCTTTCAGCCCCGAGGGTTCCGAAGTTGCTGTAGCTCAGAGTGATGGAGTTGTGCATGTTTATAAAACAAAAGAGGGGGGCCGCCGCTCTATTTGTTGTCGCCTTCCTTTGGGGTGTACAGCCACCTGTTTGACCTGGGCAGCCGAAAGAAATTCGTTTCTTTTCATCGGCCTCGCAAGTGGAAGAGTTAGAATTGCAGATGTCCCCGCAAACAAATTAGGCACCCTTCATGAAGCACACAGGTCAGACATACATGCATGCATGCGTGCATGCATGCATGCATGTATGCAGGTGTTTGCATGCATGCGTTGTGGGGTGTCGTTCATGCATGCATGCAAATGCCTGTTGTGTTTGCATGCATGTATGGATGCATGCATGCACCCATCCAGTGCAGTGCATGCGTTATATATCGGCTGCATGCATTGCAGTGTATGCATGCGTTCATGAATGCATACATGCATAAACTCATATGCATGCATACATGCGATATAATGGGGCTGTATTAGTTGTGTGTGTGTGTCGTTAAGCATAAGGGTCTTGTATTTTTCTGTTTTTGTTTAAAATAGAGACAGTGCATGCAGCCCCAAAGACGTGAAGGCACTTGTGTGTTGTCTGCATGCAACACAAAAGTTTAACCCTAATAAACCCTTATGAACCCTAATAAACCCTAATGAACGCTAGGGTGCATACACCATAAACCCTAATGATAAACCCTAGCAAACCCTTACAAACCCTAACCTATACCTATAATCAAATTTTGTAAACCCTACTAAACCCTGAAACATCCTAATAAACCCTTATAACACTCCTTTGGGGCTGCATGCGCTGCCTGTGCTGCATGCAGCCCCGTAACAAGTCTTGCATGCACGCGAGACGGCTCTGCTGTGGTGTCTGGACACCGCAACGGTTTACTGCTGCTGCACCAACTCGCTGCAGCAGCAGCAGGTACTGCTGCTCCTGCTGCTGCTCCTGCTGCTGCTGCTCTTCGTACCCTCGCTGTGTTAGTCAACAAACCCTAAACCCTTATACACCCCATGCAAGCAAACCCAGTGTGGGTTGTGTACCACCTCAAACCCTAAACCCTAAAACCCTAAAACCCTAAACCCCAAACCGTAAACCCTAGACCTATTAAACCCTAAACACCAAACCCTAAACCCTAAACCCTAAACCCTAAATCGGTTTCTTTTATTTGGGGTTTATTTTTTCTTTTTTGCAGGATGGAGGCTCCTGTAAACTCGGTGCAAATACAGCATGAAGCTGTTGCATGCGCAGCAGCAAACTTTGTTTATATTTTGGGGCTTGACGGGAGTATTGTAAGTCTTCTTCTTTCTTTTATTAATACCACCACTGCCTTTATTTAATTGTTATTAATGCAGAGATTTACCTCTGCTTGTCTGTGCATTCGCCTGACTGTTTGCGTTTCGTATTGTTAATCACAATACGCAAACATGAGCAAGTACATAGCAGTATATATATATATATATTTATATATATATATATATATACATGCATATATATATACATACATGTATATATATATGTATATGCATGCTTCGATATATATATGCTTATCTGAACATGAGAATGCATATATCTCTATAGCCATATGCGCATGTATATATATATATATATATATATATATATATATATATATATATATATATGTATATATATA
>NW_013549883.1:12928-14532 GCF_000499425.1 Eimeria acervulina
TATAGATGTCGTTGCTGCTCTGCTGCTACTGCACCACTGTCTGTTTTTCTTTTTAGTTTTGATTGCTGCTGCTGCTGTTGCTGTTTTGCTGCTGCTGCTGCTGCTGCTGCTGCTGCTGTAGGTATGATCTTTCGCTCCCCAACGAAATAGAAGTGCTGCAAACAAAGGGCAGCCTCCTCCGCTTTGAAACTGCAGCAGCTACTACAAGCAGCAGCAGCAGCAGCAGCAGCAGCAGCAGCAGCAGCAGCATAGCAGCAAATGCAGTTTTTGATGTGTCTGTGGTGGTTAAGACGGAGACAGGAGGAGAAAAGCGAGAGATGTTGTCTGCGCTGTATCTGCATTATAAATTTTTGCTTTTAAATAAACAATTTAATAAGGTATCTACCTAAATTAATTAATTTAATTAATTTAATTAATTTAATTAATTTAATTGCAGCAACAAATACAGCAATCACAGATCTACTCGCCTGTACATCTCCCCACATGCTGCTGCTGTTGTTTGCTGCTGCTTGTTTGCTGCTGCATGGTTGCTGCTGCAGGCGCTGCTGCTGCTGCTTGGTGCTGCTGAGGGCCCCTTACGTTGCAGTTTGCTGCGGCAGCTGCAGCAAGCAGCACTTGAAGAGGAGACAATTATTACTTTTTTATCTCAGTTTGTTAATATAAGAGACAGTAGAGACGAGGAGACAGTGCTGCAGCAAGTGATTGTTGCTGCTCGTGCTGCTGCTGCTGCAGCAGATGCAGCAAGCGCTACTTTTTTAAACAATCTCCTGCATATACACCGCAAGAAAGGAAGTGCTGCGTTTGCTGCTTTGTATGTTTTTAATTTATTTTTAGTTATATTATTATTTTTATTATTTTTCTTATCTTCTTTAATAGCAACAATTAATTAATTATCTTAGCGGCAGCTATATTTGTTTATTTTATTTTTTTAGCTAATTTAAATAGCTTGTCTATTTAATTGAGTTAAGTAATAAAAAAGTATATTAATCAGAGAAATTAATTAATTAATTAATTAAATTTATTTAATTAATTAATTAGAATGTAATTAATTTATTTATTTAGTTTATCTACTGAATAAAGCTAACTAATATTATCGTATCATCATAGAACATATATATATATATATATATATGTAAATATATATATAAAGCTTTATTTCTTTGTTGGGGTGTATGTACAGCTTAGCTGTCTATAAAGGGAGGTATGAAGACGCCCAAAGGTTGCTGCTGCAGCAGCAAGATGTGGAGACACTGCAGGAGCTGCAGCAGCAGCTATTCAGGTGTGTGCTGCTGCTGCTCTGCTTCAAATGCATATTCTTAAAATATTAAATAGAGATTTTTTATTTTGCCGATTGAATAAAGAGAAAAAACTAAGCTAGGACTACTCCTGCTGCTGCTGCTGCTGCTACTGATGTTGCTGTTGCTGCTACTGCTGCTGTTGCTGCTACTGCTGCTGCTGCTGCTTCTGCTGCTGCTGTTGCTGCAGGTGGCGTGATAGAATAAATATGATGGAAGACGGTGCAGATGCAGCAGCAGCAAAAAAACAATATATGAAGTTTCTATTAGCAGAACAATGCGTCCGTATATATATATATATATATATAT
>NW_013549883.1:14632-23833 GCF_000499425.1 Eimeria acervulina
TTTATTTATAATGCATTTTATATTTTAAATATATAATTATTTTATTTATTTAGTTGAGGTTTCGCTTGTCGTGCTTATTTTTTTTTCTTTCGCTGTTTTTGTTTTATTTTGCTGGTGCTGCAATTCTCTGCTGTCTTCACTAATAAATAAACTAATAATAATAATAATAAAAATAATAATATATTTTTATAATATATATATGTATATCTATTATATATATATATTTATATATTTATATATATATAATCAAAACTATACACATGTTGATATATATAAATATATATTGCATATATTGGGTGTATATACATTAATAAATTAATATTTTTTGTTTATTAATTTGTTGCTTTGCTCTCTTTGTTTTTGCTTTCGTTTGCTGCTGCTGCTGCATGCATGCGTGCATGCAGTACGAAGAAGCAGCAGAGCTTGCTGCAGCAGAAGGAGACAGCAAGGAGACAGTTAAATTATTTTTGAAGAGCAAAATGCCTCTAAGAGCTGCAAATTATATTATCGCATCTCTGTCTCCTCATCCATTTCCTTCTTCTTCTTCTTCTATTAATACTACTTCTGCTTCTTCTTCTTCTTCTGCTGCTGATTCTTCTTCTACTACTTCTGCTGCTGCTGCTGCTGCTGCTGCTTCTACTACTTCTGCTGCTGCTGCTGCTGCTACTTCTGCTTCTACTACTGCTTCTTCTGCTTCTTCTGCTGCTTCTTCTTCTCTAAATGAAGCAAAAGAAACAACAATAGACAAAACATATTCGTGCATAGGCGGCAGAGAAGTAATTGAATGCGTAGTGCAAGAACTGCTAAAAATAGAATTGATAGAAAAAGCTGCTGAGGTGTACAGACACCTCGGGTTCTGGCAGGAAGCAATTTGTCTCTTTAAGTAAGTTTTCTTCGCTTTGTTTGTTTTAGTTTTGCTAAGCATTTCATTAAATACTTTCACCACACACAGGGGTAGAAGTTAGGGTTTAGGGTTTAGGGTTTAGGGTTTAGGGTTTAGCTTCAGCTTTTGTTTTCATTATAATGAATCAAAAATAATAAAAGCATTACTGATAATAATACTATGAATTAATATTTTAATAATAATAATAGTATTGTTGTTGTTATTTTATTATCTTTCTCTAAACTATTATTACTGATATTATTATTATTATTATTATGCCTATTAATATTATCATTAGTATTAATATTAATATTATCAATAATATTAATATTAATATTAATATTAATAGTATTATTATTATTATATTATATTAGTATACTGTTGCTTATAATTTATTTATATTTTATATTTTTTTGTTTTGTTTGCGTGTATATTGAATATAATTTTAGTTCTTTAAGCATTATTCAGTTGCTCTTCTTTTGTTTTGTTTATTTATTTAAATAAACTTCAATAGGAAGAGCTGCAATTATGCAAAGGCTGTAGAGACAGCAGAAAAAACCTTTAAAAATCTATTGCCTCAGTTGCATGCAGACTGGGCTAACGAGTGTTTAGAGAGGGGGGAGGTAAGAAGAAGATTAAAAAGATTATTTATATCAACGCAACAAAACAAACACAAACAATATCAAATAATCGAATCATGTATCAAATCATGCATACATGCATGCATGCATGCATGCAGGATTACTAGTTTGGGGCTTCGTTTCAATTTCGTTGCATGCATAAATACATATATGACGAATGTACACATGCATGCACTCGTGCATGCATGCATGTATGCATATATATATATATATATATATATATATATATTTGCATGCATGCATGCAGGCGGAAGCAGCAGTATTTCATTATAGAGCAGCAGGGTTTGTAGATAAAGCAGTAGATGTCTGCGTCAGTAAAGGTTTCTTAAAGGAAGCGCTGCAGCTGCTGCAGGGACAGAGACAGCCCAATGCGCAGCAGCAGCTGCTGCTGCTCGCGCAGCAACTTGAAGCAAACGGAGATATATCTGAAGCAGAAGAAGCCTATATACAGGTAATGCATATATTAAGATATATATATATATACATATATATGTAATGCATATATAAAGATATATATAAAGATATACATATATATGTATATACATATAATGCCTATATAAACCAAATATATATATATATATATATGTATATATATACATATATATAAAGGTGTATGTATAAAGATATATAATATATATATATATATATATATATATATATATATATATAAACACATGCAATAGTACTTAGAGAAAAAAGCCTCTAGTTTATATTTGCGGTTATGATTTGGATAATGTCAGGGGTCTATAACCTGGGGCTTAGGGTTTAGGGTTTAGGGTTTAGGGTTTAGGGTTTGGGGTGTGTGTACAGGCGCAAGCTGCTACGAGAGCAGTGAAGATGCAAATAGACAGGGGTCAGCTAGCAGCAGCATTGAGGGTGAGGAGACAGTAGAATGGAGAGGAGACAGGAGACAATAATAATAAAGAGTTTAAAGCAAAAAGAGTTAAATAAACAACAACAAATAAGCATATAAATTGGGTGCTCTTCAGGTAGTTCAAAGGGCAGCAGGAGACAAAGATATGAAGCCCTTCATACATCGTCTCTCTCATACACTCGCTGCAAACAAACAATACAAAGTATTAAACACCGTTTTTCTCTCTGTCTCTCCTTCTCTGTCTCTCCTCCTCTGTCTCTCTCTGTCTCTCTATCTGTCTCTTTCTCTCTCTCTGTCTCAGTCTCTCCTTTTGTCTGTCTTTATCTGTCGGTCTCTTTCTGTCTTTACCTCTCTCTCTGCTTCTCTTTATCTGTCTCTGTCTCTCTCTTTCTCTTGCTGTCTCCCTCTATCTCTCGCTGTCTCTCTCTGTCTCTCAATCCGTCTCTCTCTGTCTCTCTGTCTATATATTTATGCGATTGCATGCAGTTTGCATATTGTTGCATTTGGGGCTGCATGCGCATGCATGCATTGTTTTTGTTTAGGAGGCTGAGGCTCTTCTTCTCGCTGTCGGTGAATTTAAGGAGACAGTGCTGCTGCTGCATGCAAATAAACAATATGATAGATTGCTGCTTCTACTAGACAAGACAGAGTCAGCATAAATAAATAAACAAACATATAAAGAAATAAATAAATAAATAAATAAATAAATAAATAAATAAATAAATAAATAATACGTAGATATGATGATAAGAGGATAGTAAATAAAAAACAAAGAGAGACACATCACAAATTCAATCTTATTTTATTAATTAATTAATTAATTAATTAATTAATTAATTTATTTATTTATTTTCTGTGATGGCGTTTAATAAAAGAGGGAGGACAAAAAGAAAAGAGAAAGCATAAAAAGTATTTATTTATTTTGTTTAGGGTCTCTTCTGTCTGTCTCCTTTATCTGTCTCCTTTAGCTGTCTCCTTTGTCTGTCTCCTTTATCTGTCTCCTTTAGCTGTCTCCTTTAGCTGTCTCCTTTATATCTTGTGTTTATCTGATTTGTTTATCTCTTTTTAATATATTGTTCGCTTTACTCATGTGCCCCTCCCTTAATTCTTGTCTGTCTATTCTTCTGATTTATTTATTTTATTGTATTTATTTATTTAATTTATTTAATTTATTTAATTTATTTAATTTGTTTAATTTATTTTATTTTATTTAATTTATTTTATTTATTTGTTTTTAATTTTATTTTTTTTTAGTGTGGAGCAAAGAGAAAAAATTTGCAAACAAATCGCAAATCAACTCAAAGACAACAAATCTCATCAAGAAGCAGAACGACTCTTCTTAGGTAAACATGCATGCATGCATGCATAGATGCATAGATTGAATCAATGCAAGCAAACAATGCATGCATGTGCATGTAGACGATTCTGTGCATGCATGCATGCATGCATGCATGCATGTACACATGCGAACGGATGCATCCATACAAACGCATGTATGCATGCATGCAAACCCATGCATGCATACATACAACCTTGTGCATGCATGCATGCATGCATGCACGCATGGATGCATGCATGCAGACACGTGCACTATATAGATGGATGCATGCGAATTCAAATGCAAGTATACAAGCGTGAGCATATAATGTATGAATCTGCATGCATGCATGCATGCATGCATGCATAAAAGACAGTTGATGTCTGTGTCTGCATGCAGCTTGTGGGGCTTGGCAGGAGGCTGCAGACATGTACAGAAAAGAAGGAGAGTGGATTGAAGCAGAGCGTGTTGCTGCTGCTGGAGGAGGTGCAGCAGCAGCAAGACGCATGCAGCTGCTGCATGCAAGAGAAACGCTAAAGACAGACAGCCCCGAAGCAGCAGTGCAGATGCTCCTGAAGGTCATTTATATCATTTACTGTTACACAACAAATCAAACAACACACAACATGCATGCATGCATGCATGCATGCACCTGCCTATTTGCACCGCTGCAGCAGCAGGCACTGAAATAGAGAATGCGCATGCATGCATGCATGCGTATACAGAATTGTGCATGCATGCATGCATGTTATGTTTTAGTGTTTTAATTGTTGATTGTTTGTTTTGTTGTTTAGAGAGGAGAAAACGCAGCAGCGGTGGAGTTGGCGTTGGAAGCGGAGGCGTTTGCTTTAGCTGCCTATACAGCAGAGCAGCACTGCAGCGAGAAGCTAGCTGAGGTGTATGTGCAGCTGGGGAGACATAAAGAAGCAGCCGGACAACTTCATGAAGCAGAAGAAGCATATTTAAAAGCGCACTTCCCCGCTGCTGCTGTCGCCTTATACAGAAAACGCGTTCGTCTCCTTACCTCCTTGCATGCATGCATGCATGCTTACAGGCGTGGATGCATGCATGCATGCAAACACTGACACGAAAAGCATGCGTGCATGCGTGCATGCGTGCATGCGTGCAACGCATGCATGCATATGTTGCAAGCATGCTCCTATATGCATATACATATAAATATAGAATATTTTAATATACTGTATAAAGTATGCATTAAACAAAAAATAATAATTAGTATACAACATATTAATATATGCCTGCATACTTATATACATATAATATATATGTATATATACATCTACACATATATATATATATATATACATCTATATCTGTATCTATATCTATATCTATATCTAGATATATATATATAAGCAGATTAAAGAGAAGATATAGAATTTGTTTTTACAGGGGAAGCTGGAGGAGGCTCTGCGCGTCGCGCGTTTAAATTTGCCTTCGGAAGTGCAGCAGCTGCTGCTGCAGCAAGCGAAAGCCAAAGTAGCAGCAGAGGACCTGCAGGTACACCTCAACAACAACATATATATATATAAATATATGAAGACAATTGGGAATTGCTTTCAGTGTACAGCAGCAGCACCCACACAGTTTCGAGGTTTTTGCTGTAGAAGCAGAAGCTATTTCTGCTTCTTCTTCTAATGCTGCTGCTGCTGCTGCTGCTGCTGCTGCGGCTGCTGCTTCTTAGGGAGCTGAAGCAGCACTGCTGGAAGCAGGAAGAGAAGACGTCGCAGTGCAGCTGCTGCTCCGCAAAGGCAAATTTGCTGCTGCAGTTCGTCTCTGTGGGCGGCGGGCCCCACAGCTGCTGCAGCAGGTGCTGCAGCAGCTGCAGCAGCAGCAGCAGCAGTTTAAATCGATGAACGAACTAAGTGATATATGCAGTGTAAGCAGCAACAAAGCAGCACACTCTACTGGGGTTGTTCATTCCTATGGTTTAGGGTTTAGGGTCTAGGGTTTAGGGTTTACGATTTGGGGTTTAGGGTTTACGGTTTAGGGTTTAGGGTTTAGGGTTTAGGGTTTACGGTTTAGAGCTGAAATGTGATCTGAGCGCCTGTTCATTCCCTAAGCCTCAGATTAGTCACCAAAAGCCTGCACTGTGCGACTTCAAGGGTTTAGGGTTTAGGGTTTAGGGTTTAGGGTTTGTGGTGAAGGCCCTTGAGGAGGCTGGTGCAATAGAAGAGAGCGTTGCTTTTTGTTTATCTGCTGACTCTCTTCCTCCGGCTGACCCCCAAACCCTTCGCTCATTCTGGCTGCATGCGGTGGGGCTTGCAAACTAAATAAAAGTCGCTTCATGCTGCTGCTGCTGCTGTTACTGCTGCTGCTGCTGCTGCTGCTGAGCTGCTGTTGATGCTGATGATGCTGCTGATGCTGCAGATGTTGCTGCTGCTGATTCTACGGCTGTTGCTGGTGTTCGTGCTGCTCATGAGGTTGCTGTTATTCCTCTCCTTGCCTTGCTGCTGCTGCTGCTGCTACTGCTGCTGCTGCTGCTACTGCTGCTGCTGCTGCTGCTGCTGTTTAGGTTGAGTTGGCTAAAGGGCTTGGGGACCCTCTCCATGCTGCTGCTGCTGCTCGCGCTGCAGCAGAGCTGCAGCAACTCGGAGACAGAAAAGCAGCAGGAGATATGCTGCTGGCAGCAGGGAAGAAGAAGGAGGCCCTGAAGGTAAAGAATTTAAAATGTTTATTTATTTATTTATTTATTTGTTTATTTGTTTATTCATTTGTTTATTCATTTGTCTATTTGCTCATTTATTTGTTTGTTTATTTGTTTGTTTACTTACGTATTTGTTTCTTTACTTGACTGTTTATTTACATATTTATTTATTTATTTATTTATTTATATAATGTTTCTGCTGCAGTGCTACGTAGCAGCAGAAGCATGGGCGGCAGCAAAGGAGTTGGGTGCAGCACTGGGTACAGCAGCAGCAGCAGAAGTGTCTCTGCTGCAGCAGCAGCAGCTAAAAGAGAAAGGCGACGCAGACGGCTTGCTGCTAGAAGGGTTTGTAGATGCTGCGGTGCTGCTGCTGGCTGAGAGGGGACAGTGGGAGAGGTGTCTCCTTACTGCAGCACAGCAGCAGTCTCCTCTATTCTATGAACTCCTAAACAAAAGAGTATATGTAAGCAGGTCGTCTGTCTCTTCTTGTCTTTATGTTGCTGTATATCTCTCTCTCGTTCTTGTGCTGTCTCTTCTTGTCTTTATTTTACTGTCTCTTCTTGTCTTTATTTTACTGTCTCTTCTTGTCTTCATTTTACTGTCTCTTCTTGTCTTCATTTTACTGTCTCTTCTTGTCTTTATTTTGCTGTCTCTCTCCTCTTGTTTGTTTTGTCTCCACCTCCTCTTGTCTGCTGTATCCTTTGCTTATTCTTCTGTCTCCTCGTCTGTGTCTCTCTATGTCTCTGCTGTCTCCTCTGTTTGATTGTCTGTCTCTTCTTTTGTCTCTTCATTTCCCCCTCTTCTTTATCTTTTTCTGGTTTTGTTTTAATTGCAATCTGTCTCTCAATAGCTGCAATAGGAGAATAAGAAGAAGAGACACTTGCATGCATAAGACGTCCTTGCTACTGTCTCCCTTTCTATTTGAAACCAAACCCTAAACCCTAAACCCTAAACCCTAAACGCCAAGTGTCTCCTTTTAGCGTGCATGCGTCTTGTTTTATTTTTTGTGTATATTTATTTGTCTCTCTGCATCTGCATTTAATTAAATCCTGCTGTCTCCTTTTTGTCTCCTTTTCCTTCGTTTATCTGTCTCCTTATTTGTCGTTATTCTTCTTATTTGTTTCTTTCTTTTTGCAAATCTGTCTCCTACTTAAACTGTCTCCTACTTAAACTGTCTCCAACTTAAACTGTCTCCTTCCTTCTCTAGGCCCTGCTCGAGGAAGCAAGTGCTGCAGAGGCGGCTGAGCTGCTTATTACAATCATTCAAGGCACCAGCAGCAGCAGCATCAACAGCAACAGCAGCAGCACCCACAGCAACAGCAGCAGCACGAACAGCAGCAGCAGCAACAGCAACAGCAACAGCAACAGCAGCAGCAGCAGCAGCAGCACAACGATTCGAACCGATAAAATTTTGTCTCTTTGCACAAAAGTCGCCTCCGCGCTGGAGCTGCAGTATCAGCAGCAGCAGCTACAACAGAGCAGCAGCAGCAGCAGCAGCTGCAGCAGCAGCAGCACTGACAACCCTGCAGCAGCCAGCAGCCCCAGTAGCCTTATAAAGCGTCTATATTTCTTGTAGGTGTAATAAAAGGGGTGGGGTTGTTGTTATTTTTATTATTCTGTTAACTCTTCTTATTGCGCTTCCTTCGTGCTCCTCCCAACCCTAAACCCTAAACCCTAAACCCTAGCAGTTTTCTTTCTTTCAGGGTTCTAGGGGATAGAGATCAGCCACCAGCTTTCAACGCCCTCTCTGCTGCTGCTGCTGCTGCGGTACCGCAGCAGCCGCAGCAAGCAGCAGCAGCAGAATCAGCAGGAGGAGGAGGAGGAGCAGCAGCAACTGCTGCTGCTGCTGCTTCTAGCACTCTAGCAGCAGCGCAGCAGCAGCTGCTGCGCGTACACCTGGAGACAATAATCAGAGAATGTGAAGGGCAGCCGGCATTGGAGGAAATTGCAGCAAAAGCAGCACTTTCAGTCTTGAGGTCAAGCAAACCCTAAACCCTAAACCCTAAACCCTAACCTCTAACACCTAATAAAAGTGTAAACGCACACAATGGTTTAGGGTTTAAGGTTTAGGGTTTAGTGCTTAGGGTTTAGGGTGTATTGGCTGTGGTTTGTAAGGTGTATTATTTGTTGTTACTCTTCTAGGGTTAAGTGCTTGCTGCCTAGGGCTTAGCTTTAAGGTTTGGGGTTTAGGGTTCAGAGTTAGGGTTTAGGGTTTAGGGTTTAGGGTTTAGGGTTTAGGGTGTACGACCAGGTACTCTGCTGCTTCTCCTTGTTTGGATTATCTTTTTTATCGAGCGGGGTTGAAATGCAAACAGGCGGGGTGGGAATCGACTGCCTTTTGGCTCCTCAGCAGGTCCTCTCAAACCCTAAACCCTAAACCCTAAACCCTAAACCCTAAACCCTGAACCCCCTAAACTCTAAACCCTGCACCCTAATCCCCAATCCCTAATCCCTAAACACTAATCCCTCAACCCTAAACCCTAAACCCTAAACCCTAAACCCTAAACCCTAAGTTGTAGGTTACTCCTGGATGTAGTCGCGCTAGAAAGAATTAAGTTGCATGCATTTGGCTTTCTGCAATAAACCCTTAACTTTATACTTTATTTTATTTGTATTATATAAATAAATATATATTTGTTTATATAAAAGTTTGTTTATATTTATATATGAATACAATGCAATGTAATCCTGTATTATAATTGATATATTAGTTTTTTATATCATAGATAAAAATCTATATAGAGGTATATATGTATGTATATATATAGATATATATATATATATATATATTTATATTTATATTTATATACTGATATA
>NW_013549883.1:26810-30788 GCF_000499425.1 Eimeria acervulina
GATAGATATGAACGCGCACTGCCGCAGTATACAACTGCCTATTGTTTTGTATATATATATATATATATATATATATGTATATATATATATACATATATATTCTGTTTACTTCAGGTGTCTATACCCTATACACCTAGGTTTGCAAGCGTATGATCGTTTCCTATTCTGCTATTCTTGTTTTATATAGAAAATGAAATAAAATAAAATATGCAGCAACGGCCCTAAACCCTAAACCCTAAACCCTAAACCCTAAACCCTAAACCCTAGAAACCCGTGGAGAATTAAAAGAATTAAACGAACAGGAGTTTGTTGTCTCCTTTGTTATTGAGAAGCAACGCTGCGAAGGAAAATATAAATAAATGATAAGCCCCAAACGAATCTTCTTTCTATCCCCATTGAGGTGTACGTACACCTGAGTGCAAACTACAAAAGCGCTGCGGCCCTTCTTCTTAATTCGTCAGTACAAAGACAAATTAAAAGAAGAAAGATATCTATTTACACCTACACCACATACACATAGTATACAAACACACAAGTACATATACACCTATATATATACATATATGTATATGTATATATATATTTATATATATATATACATATATATATATACATATATATGTTAATATATATATATTTGCTTGTTTATGTATACATGTATCTATTGCTATATAGATGTATATAGAACAAGAATACCTGCATGCATAATACATATTTTACTCTGTCTATAACACGTAAATAAGCACTATACATATAAACATGCATAATATATATACACATTATATATACATATATATATACAAGTATTCAATAGGTATGTATGGCTGAGCTGTACAGACAGAAAGAAGAACATCCTTTCTGCATGCAAATAGAAAGCAAATAGTTTTTCTACTTCTTTCCCTTTGCATGCACTTCAGCTAATCCTCTTATTGTGTCCATTCTGTAGCTTGCTTGTATCGAGAGAAAATGATTACTAGGGTTTAGGGTTTAGGGGTTTAGTAGGGTTTTTTATTAGGGTTTGGTGGCATCAGAGAAGCAACCCCACCAATAAACACCCCCCGTACACCTAACCCCTTCGCTTCTTCCTCTACTCCTCAGAATGCTTCTCCTCTACTTCAGCTGGGGCTGCAGCAGGTGGTATTGTTGATGACGAAGTTGGGATCCTTAACGAGTGAGAGTGTGGTGCAGACAGCGGCGGCTCTGCTGCTGCTTTGTTCTCCTCTAGTGCTGGAAGAGGAGGTAGAGTTGTTGTCTCTGTCTCTTTTGCTACCTCTCTCTCTCTCTCCTTTTCTTCTTCTAATTTATCTTTTTCTTCTTTCAAAAGCACCAGAGAAGGAGACGCTGTTGTTGTTGTTGTTGTTGTTGTTATCCTCTCACTGTCTCTCTCTTCTCTCTCGGGTTCAAACTCTCTCTCCTTTAGTATAGGAAACACAGTTGTTGTTGTCGTTCCTTTGCCTTCTGTTTTTTCTGCATTTCTTATTGCTATTTCTTCTACAAGTAGTGGTAGGAAGAAGTCGCGAAATATTTGAGGGGCTATTAGATCTTCATCTACTTCTTCTGTCTCCTCAATTGCTCCTCCATCGAAGTGCTGTTGAGGTATTTCTTCTTCACTAGCAGCTTCCTGTCCTTGCACAAATCTTAACTCTCTTGGAATGCTGCTTTCGCTGCTGATGTTGCTGTTGCTGTCGTTGATGTTTGTGTTGCTGTTGCTGTTGCTGTTGCTGTTGCGGTTTTGCTTCTTCTGAAGATGTGCAAGATAACGGAAGCCACCTGAATAGTATGGGTAGAGGCTGCTGTACGGATAATAATAACTGCTGCCCCAACCACTACCCAGACCTAAAGTACTATATCCATAGAGAAGAGGAGAGTAATAGCCTGAATAATACGGGTAGCCCCAGCCATAGCCCCCATAGCGTCCTCTACCCCAACGGCCTCCTCCCCATCCATAGTATTGAGCATTTGCCTCTTCTATAACGCTGAAGTCATTACTACGAGAAAGGAAGAAAACAACTAACGAGCTCAACAGAGAAAAGAAAAGAAAACGCAAGAAAATACGCAGACGCAACATCTTCTCCAAGATCAAAGAAGTAAAAAAAAAGAAGATATACAGATAATACAATATATTATAACAATAAATACAACTTTATAATATATACAACACACACACACACAAATAAACAACAGGGGTTTGTATGAATTAATAATACCTAAGAACACACACAAAGAACCGGCAGAGAAAACAAACAAAGAAACACAAATCAACAACAAATACCTGCAATACAAATACCCAACAATGAATTAGACAGGATAAGAGAATATAAAATAATATGAACATAGAGAAGAAAAGCAATAAAACCTATGCTTTTCACAAGCTAGCCTATGGGGGCGGGAGTTACTGCCTTCGCTGCGGAGCTTATAAGAGGAAGCATTGCTTTTAAGGTAAATATATGGATATTTTAAAGTTTTTTCCGCTTATTCTGGCTTTTACTATCTCATTAATATTATTGAACAATTTAAATAAACTTTTCCCCGCAAAAAATCTACAAAAAAAACCGTGTGCTGGTACCGACCCTATCAGAAACATTGACCCAGATCACGGACCACTATTCAGGTTCAAACATTTGTTGTGAATATTTTCAAAAAAAACGCAAAAAATTAAATTTAATTGGATTATGCAATAACAGCATTTATATTTATGCGGCTAATTTTCATTTTTAAATGTTATTAATGCTGCTTTCTTCCGCTTTGTGTATGCAAGAGCAGCACACACAAAGGAACCCTGCGACCTCGATAGATCAGCAACACTGTGTGAACTGCAATTGTCCTTTGTTTTTCTTTAAAAAAATGTTTTAATATATATTTAAATAAACGTAAATCCTCTAAAATTAATTGAAATTCTTTCTTTCATCTGTTTCGATGGTTTTTACTAGAAATAGCAAAACAAATGCAGCATGAGGTCACGTCGATGTTTCTTGCAAAAGAAGCAGCAAAAAGGAGAGGGAGAAACACCAGAATAAATATTTTCTTCATGTTTTTCAAGATAAATTTAAATAAAAAACAAATATATTTAATAAAAACAAAATAATCCAAAAAGTTTTCATCATAGTACTTTGTATAACGCGGCGCAACAGGGGCCTCGGCTGGTGGTCCACTGGTCAATGATTTAATAAATTAAATTTTTCAGTGTATTACACATGTCTATATATTTTATATGTCTATATATATATACTTATAAAAGAAAATATAAATTGTATATACAGGCGCTTTAAAATTAAAAAAATATTTGTTCAAATTTCGATCCCTCATCACCACAAGGATAATAAAAACCGTTTAATTACTGTCCTTCTGTTCAATGCGTGCATCTACTATGCCTATTATATGTATACATATATATATATATATATGTATATGTATGTGTATATATATGCGCACACAGACACACAGACCTATACACATATACACATACACAAATATGTATACACTTGGATCTCCGAGGCAGTACTACATATATAATGATGATGATGAACAAACCCTAAATCCTAAACCCTAAACCCTAAACCCTCTTCCCTCATGAGGGTTTAGAGGCTTCTTCGCGTTTGTTTCTGCTTTCCTCTGCTGCTCAACACAACTCCTTGTTGGTGCTGGAGAGTCGCGAGCTTCACTAATGCTGCTAGCCCTAGAGAAGCAGCTCCCTAAACCCTAAACCCTAATCCCTAAACCCTAAACCCTAACCCTAAGCCCTAAGTACTAAACTGTATACCCCTGTTGGAGAACAACAGAACAGCACTTATATCCAAACAGATACAGAACACGCAAACAAAAGCTAGAAACCAGTTAAGGCTGTCCTGGGACCCTGAAGCTGTCTAAACCCTAAACCCTAAACCCTAAACCGTAAGTCCTTGATAAAATTAACTCGTTGGAGTTCGTCATGGATAGAGTAAAAATGAGAAGAATATTGCAAAGGGCAAGAAAAATAAG
>NW_013549883.1:30888-33135 GCF_000499425.1 Eimeria acervulina
AGACCCTGAAGCTGTCTAAACCCTAAACCCTAAACCCTAAACCCTAAACCGTAAATCCTTGATAAAATTAACGCGTTGGAGTTCGTCATGGATAGAGTAAAAATGAGAAGAATATTGCAAAGGGCAAGAAAAATAAGTTATGCAAATAAATATATAATTAATTTGGAGTGTACAGTGAGTGAAAGATAAGAAAAATAGGCCGTGTGGTGTACATGCACCTGCTATATTGTTATTTTTGTGTGTATTTGTTTGTTTAATTTTCATTTAATGTTTTTTTTTCTTAGTTTTTTTTCTTTTTTTATGCGTCGGTAGAAGCCCTGCACGTTTAAATGCTTTAGTAGCGCTTACAGTACCACCGCACTTTGCTACTCTTCCTAATATTGCATGCTGAGATTTATAACAAGAATGAATAAGCACTTCCTTTACTTCTTCTGCACTCATGCTCGGGTTTTCATAGCGAAGAAGCCCTACTAATGCTGTTACAATTGGAGTAGCAAAGGACGTTCCGCTCGCCTTTATATACCCTGAACACAAACAATATAAATCATATATATATGAACAGCACTTATATCCAAACAGATACAGAACACGCAAACAAAAGCTAGAAACCAGTTAAGGCTGTCCTGGGACCCTGAAGCTGTCTAAACCCTAAACCCTAAACCCTAAACCGTAAGTCCTTGATAAAATTAACTCGTTGGAGTTCGTCATGGATAGAGTAAAAATGAGAAGAATATTGCAAAGGGCAAGAAAAATAAGTTATGCAAATAAATATATAATTAATTTGGAGTGTACAGTGAGTGAAAGATAAGAAAAATAGGCCGTGTGGTGTACATGCACCTGCTATATTGTTATTTTTGTGTGTATTTGTTTGTTTAATTTTCATTTAATGTTTTTTTTTCTTAGTTTTTTTTCTTTTTTTATGCGTCGGTAGAAGCCCTGCACGTTTAAATGCTTTAGTAGCGCTTACAGTACCACCGCACTTTGCTACTCTTCCTAATATTGCATGCTGAGATTTATAACAAGAATGAATAAGCACTTCCTTTACTTCTTCTGCACTCATGCTCGGGTTTTCATAGCGAAGAAGCCCTACTAATGCTGTTACAATTGGAGTAGCAAAGGACGTTCCGCTCGCCTTTATATACCCTGAACACAAACAATATAAATCATATATATATATATATGTATATATATATATGTATATATATACATACATACATATGTATATATATATATATATATAGGGATATGTAATATGCATATATATATATCCATATATATATATATATACAAGCCTATCTATATATACAAACCTATATCGATATAGATTCATTTATATTAAATTTATACATAGATATATTTTATATATTATATATATATGCTGATTGCATTTATATAAAGAAAGACGAAGAAGAAGAAAGTTGGATAGTAAGGGTATTATATCTACTGTAAGTGCATGCATACAGATAAACAAAAATAAATAAATAAATAAATAAATAAATAAAACAAATTAAGTACACGCATACATATACTTAGGCGTATATTGAAGATATAATTTTTAAATATATATATATATATATATATTAACTACAACACAGACGTATATGTACATACATACATACATATATATACACATATATATATACATACATACATGCATATATATATACATATATATACATATATATATATTTATTGATATTTATTGATATTGATTGATATTGATTGTTTTATACATTACCGTGATTATTTTTATCGCTGCATGCAACGATATTTTCTCCTGGGGCGAGAACATGTATTTTAGGATTAGTAGAGGAGTCAAAGTTTGTGAAGCGGGTCGGCAGTCCGTCAGCAGCAACAGCAGCAACAGCAATTAGGTTAGGAAAGAGGTCCCCATAGGCAGCAGGAAAGCCCTTAACCCCCCCACTTGTAGATAAACATGCTTCAACAGACACCGATGCGAAGTCGCAACGATGGTTCCCGGCTGCTACTACTAAACTCATTCCACGTGCTGCTGCTACCGATAATGTCTCCCTCAGTGCAGCAGAACTGCATGCAATCAACATACACACATACACACATACACACACACTTTCATATGCATGCATTATTTGTATGCATGCAGATGCATGCAAGCATTATTTGCATGCATGCACAGGTTTTAACTCTGCTTTTTATTATATATATATATATATATATATATCCTACTGCTACTTCTGGTACTACTACTGATGCTGCTACTGCTGCAGC
>NW_013549883.1:33235-34781 GCF_000499425.1 Eimeria acervulina
ATATATATATATATATATATATTAACTACAACACAGACGTATATGTACATACATACATACATATATATACACATATATATATACATACATACATGCATATATATATACATATATATACATATATATATATTTATTGATATTTATTGATATTGATTGATATTGATTGTTTTATACATTACCGTGATTATTTTTATCGCTGCATGCAACGATATTTTCTCCTGGGGCGAGAACATGTATTTTAGGATTAGTAGAGGAGTCAAAGTTTGTGAAGCGGGTCGGCAGTCCGTCAGCAGCAACAGCAGCAACAGCAATTAGGTTAGGAAAGAGGTCCCCATAGGCAGCAGGAAAGCCCTTAACCCCCCCACTTGTAGATAAACATGCTTCAACAGACACCGATGCGAAGTCGCAACGATGGTTCCCGGCTGCTACTACTAAACTCATTCCACGTGCTGCTGCTACCGATAATGTCTCCCTCAGTGCAGCAGAACTGCATGCAATCAACATACACAAACACACATACACACACACTTTCATATGCATGCATTATTTGTATGCATGCAGATGTATGCATACAAATCATGCATGCATGCACAGGTTTTAACTCTAATTTTTATTATATATATATATATATCCTACTGCTACTTCTGGTACTACTACTGATGCTGCTACTGCTGCAGCTGCTGCTACTGCTGCTGCAGCTACTGCTACTGCTGCTACTGCAGCAGCAGCTGCTGCAGCAGCAGCAGCAGCAGGTGAATGAAGGGAGGGCTGACGGGGGCCCCCCGAAGCTCATGTTGACGACTTGGACCATCTTATCCGCAGCGTAGTTCAAAGCCTCTGCTATTTGCGAATAGGAACCCTGCATGCATGCATGCATGCGTATGCATGCAGGAGTTTTAAATGCATGTATGCATCTGGATGCATGCATGCAGTAAGTTTTAAATGCATGGATGCATTATATCACTGCATGCACTGTGTGAATACAGCTGGCAACGCAGAAAAGAAACAAAGAGCAAACGTCAAGAAAGAGCAATAAACAAAGAGGAGACAAAAGGAGACAAAAGGAGACAAAAGGAGACAAGAAGAGACAAACGGCAGCAGAATACAAACAAACCCAAACAAATGGCACCGAACGAAAGCAAATGAAGACAGAAGGAGACAGAGGGAGACAGACGGAGACAGACGGAGACAGAAGGAGACAGACGGAGACAGACGGAGACAGAAGGAGACAGACGAAGACAGACGGAGACAGAGGGAGACAGCAGCAGGGCCCGCCCTCTCCGCTTGCGAAGAGACAGTGGATGAGTGTTAGTGCTTCACTAGTTGTGTGTCTGTGTGTGTCTGTTGCATCTCTTACATCTACTTTCAAAGCCATTGGTCTTAGGTTCCAGCCTAAAGATGCTATCCCTTTATTATTATTTGTGCTCGCGCAACATGTGCTCGCAACTGCTGTGCCGTGCGGCCCCACAAATGCAGACGGCTCTCCGCTGCGGTCTGCAAAACTCTAAGAAACAAACAAATATCAAAACTTTATTTTATTTGCTCG
>NW_013549882.1:2636-12636 GCF_000499425.1 Eimeria acervulina
TTAAATAAATAAATAAATAAACAGATAAATAAATAAATAAGCAAATAAACAAATAAATAAATAAATAAATAGATAAACAAACAGATAAATAAACAAATAAATAAATAAACAAATAAACAATTTACCTTCTTCAGTTGCTAGAACGAGTTTATATGTATATATATATACATAGATAAACAGCTAAATAAACAGCTAAACAAATAAACAAACAAACAAACAAACAAACAAGCAAACAAACAAACAAACAAATAAATAAATAAATAAATAAATAAATAAACAATTTACCTTCTTCAGTCGCTAGAACGAGTTTATCGTCTACCCAAGCAGCACAAACAAATTTTTGTTTTTGTCGTTTTAATAAATAATTTTGCTGCTGAATTAACTGCGATTGCTGAAGCTTTAAAAATTTGTTTATCCCTTCTCCGATTAAACAAATAATAGACGGATCGCTTGGATTAAAAGAAGAGAAGCAATAAGATAAAGAACTTACATTTAGCTGCAGCAGCAAACGCAACAGCAGCAGCAGCAGCAGCAGCAACAGCAGCAAACGCAGCAGCAACAGCAGCAAAAACGGTAGCAACAGCAAAAAATACAGCAAAGCAGCAGCAGAAAGAGCAGCAGCAAAAGCAAAACCAACAGTAACAGCAGCAAAAGAATCAGCAGCAGCAGCAGCAGCAGCAGCAGCAACAGCAACAGCAGCAGCAGCAACAGCAACAGCAAAAGCAGTAATTGTTGTTGCTGAGATTCGGGTTTAGGGTTTAGAGTTTAGGGTTTAGGGGTGTGGTATAGGCAACAGCAGCAGAAGCAACAGCAGCAGCAGCAACAACAGCAGCAGCAGCAACAAGAGCCGCAGCAGCAATAACAGCAGTAGATGCAGCAGCAGCAGGAGCACATCAGCAGCAGCAGAAACAGCAGCAGCAAAAGATTTAAATTTTAGTTTTTTTTAACAAGACAACAACCACCCTAAACCCTAAACCCTAAACCCTAAACCCTCAATAACACTAACAACACAACAACGAGTAAAACAGCAACAACAAATAAATATAATATAATATAATATAAATATAACATAATATAATATAATATAAATATGATATAATATAATATAAATATAATGTAATAACCAGAACAACAAAACGAAGAAAAACGATAAATATACAAACAAATAAATTAAATAAACAAACAAATAAACAAAAAAACAAACAATAAACAAACAAACAAACTAAACAAACAAACTAAATAAATAAATAAATAAATAAATAAATAAACTAAATAAATAAATAAATAAATAAATACCTTATAGCATGCAATAACTTTTGCTCTTTAACAAATAAATAAATAAACAAAAAAACAAACAAACAAACTACATAAATAAACAAACAAACAAACAAACTAAACAAACAAACTAACTAAATAAATAAATAAATAAACAAATAAACAAACAAACAAACTAAATAAATAAATAAATAAGTACCTTATAGCATGCAATAACTTTTGCTCGCTCCCAGGAGGAGAGAACGACGGTGAAGTCCGGATGAGCAGAGACGGCGACGAAAAGTTTATTATTTTGTGAGAACGATAAAGCAATAAATAAAGAGTTTAAACAATTACTAAATGCTAATATTCTCTTGATCTTTAAACTGATCAAATCTATTACTGTTATCAAACCCCTCTTCAACGACTTCTCTGATACTAACAAATATCTGCACACATACAGCATAAAATTTTGTTTATTTATTTAATTTATTTATTTATTTATTTATTTATTTATTTATTTATTTATTTGTTTGTTTGTTTGTTTGTTTGTTTTATTTATTTGTTTATTTATGCTGTTGCTGTTGCTGCTGTTGTTGTTGCTCCTGCTGCTCCTCCTGCTGCTGCTGCTGCTGCAGAGGAGGAGGAGGAGGAAGATGATTCTTCTGCTGCTGATTCTGCTGCTGCTGCTGCTGCTGCTGCTGCTGCTGCTGCCATAGAGGGACGCCCAGAAGAAGGGGAAAGAGCAGCACTTCTTCCTGATGTCGTCATCTTCTATAAACCCTAAACCCTAAACCCTAAAGCCTAAACCCTAAACCCTAAACCCTAAACCCTAAACCCTAAACCCTAGAGTGTCGAATGGTCACCGTTTATTGGGGGAGATGGCAGTGGTGAGGATTTCGAGACCTTCAGCAGAGACGGGGATGACTTTTTGTTGTTTTGTTTGTATATTAAATAAAACAATTAGTCTCCCGGCAGCATAACAAATATTAAGATTGTCGATAAAATGAATAGCCCCTCGAATTGAAGGGGTACAGCCAAAGACATGTCTGCAGGATATTGTAACAGAAGGAAGACAATAAGTCTCTCCTCCTCCTGCTGCTGCTGTTGCTGCTGCTGCTGTTGCTGCTGCTGCTGCTGCTCCTCCTGCTTCTGCTGCTTCCGCTGCTCCTGATGATTCTGGTGCTGCTCCTGTTGCTGCTGTTGTTGTTGCTCCTGCTGCTCCTCCTGCTGCTGCTGCTGCTGCAGAGGAGGAGGAGGAGGAAGATGATTCTTCTGCTGCTGATTCTGCTGCTGCTGCTGCTGCTGCTGCTGCTGCTGCTGCCATAGAGGGACGCCCAGAAGAAGGGGAAAGAGCAGCACTTCTTCCTGATGTCGTCATCTTCTATAAACCCTAAACCCTAAACCCTAAACCCTAAACCCTAAACCCTAAACCCTAAAAGTGAGGGTCTTTCGTCTTGGATTTGTTTTAAAGGGGAAAAAATGCTATACTTGGAGTTATTGAGGGTTTAGGGTTTAGGGTTTAGGGTTTAGGGTTGAGGTTTCGCTAATGATTTTAGGGTTTAGGGTTATAGGGGTTAAGATCTTCTAGACAGCAAACATCAAACCCAAACCCTAAACCCTAAACCCTAAACCCTAAATTCCCTAGTGGGTTGGACCTCCGCGGGCATCGAGGCTAAACCCTAAACCCTAAACCCTAAACCCTAAACCCTAAACCCTAAACCCTAAACCCCCATTCTATACTTTATAGAAGAGCAAAAAGATATATATATTATTGAATATATATAAATATATGCAGCAGATAAACAATAAAATATTACTCTACGCTAGTAATCTTAAGAGTTAAGGCTGGAGCTGCAGCACAGCCCCCAGGTCTGTTTGTAAACAAAAAAAGCATAAAATTGTATTTAAAATATTAATTATTAAATGAAATTAAATAAATAATTTAATTGCATCTATTTATTTTAATTTATTTCAATTTAAAACAGCAAATTTTCGCCTTTTGTTGCTGCAGCTGAGCTGCGCATACACCCCGCGCTGTATTTCAATATAGGTGACCCCTCTTTGTTTATATAAATAAATTATTTATTTGTATTTATTTATTTATTTTATTTAATTATTTAATTATTTATTTTTATTTATTTATTTTGTTTAAGTTTTCATTTAGTTTTAATCTTCATTTCCATAGGCAAAGCCGTCCCCGCTAACCCTAAACCCTAAACCCTAAACCCAAACCCTAAACCCTAAACCCTAAACCCTAAACCCTAAACCCTAATAAACCCTAAACCCCAATAAACCCTAATACGCCCTAATGAAGCCTAAACCCTAATAAACCCTAATAAACCCTAATAAACCCTAATAAACCCTAAACCGGAAACCGTAAACCCTAACAATAAACCCCAAATCCTAACAATACATCCTAAACCCTAATAAACCCTAAACCCTAAACCCTAAACCCTAAATCCTGATAAACCCTAAACCCTAAACCCTCGTGAGAGTTAGTTGGATGCAGATAACAACGGTTTACTAATGAAGCAAAACAACTGATAATAAACCCTACTAAACTCTAAACCCTAAACCCTAGAGAAAAACAACAAAAAGATATCAAAGCATCAGGTTTCTGCTGTGCCTGTTGCAGCAGCAGCAGCACCAGGTTTTGCTGCAGCAGCGGCTGCAGCAGCAGCGGCTGCAGCAGCAGCAGCTGCAGCAGCAATGGTATAGTCTGGGGGTTTAAAGCCTCCTCAAACCCTAAACCCTAAACCCTAAACCCTTCTTCAGATGCGCCGTCTGTACACCGCAGCTTGCGTCGCCTTCTCGGAGACCGTCACCTCCAAACACTGCACAAAAAACACAAACCCTAAACCCTAAACCCTAAACCCTAAACCCTACTAGATCCTAATAAACCCTAATAAACCCAATATATAAACCCTACATAAACCCTAATAAACCTTCATAAACCCTAATAAACCCTAATAAACCCTCATAAACCCTCATAAACCATCATAAACCCTCATAAACCCTAAACCCTAAACCCTAATGAACGCACCCTGATCCCTCTCTTCTTTAAAAGGGTTTCTGTTAAGTTGTCAACCAAACAATTCCAAATGTACGCACTCAACTCTTCAGCTGTCGAATGCACTATCGGCAGACACTGCGCACAAACCCTAAACCCTAAACCCTAAACCCTAAACCCTAAACCCTAAACCCTAAACCCTGAACCCGAATAAACCCTAAGTAACCCTTATAAACCTTAAGTAACCCTTATAAACCCTAATTAACCTTCATAAACCCTCATAAACCCTCATAAACCCTCATAAACCCTCACAAACCCTCACAAAAACCCTAAAAAACCCCTATAGACCCCAACAAACCCTAACAAACCCTAATAAACCCTGACAGCCCCTCATAAACCCTTATAAACCCTCATAAACCCTCATAAACCCTCATAAACCCTAATAAACCCTACTGAAGTCTCGTAAGACAATCGGATCGAACCCACTAAAAGCCCTTATAAACCCTCATAAACCCTAAAAAACCTTAAAACACCCCTTATAAACCCTAATAAAGCCTAATAAACCCTCATAAACCCTAATAAACCCTTCTAAACCCTCGTAAACCCTAATACACCCCTTCTAAACCCTCATAAAGCCTAATGAAGACTCACAAGACAATCGGATCTAGGGATCTGGAACTCAGCACCGTCCTGACATCTAACTTTTATGTTGTTGCCTTCTTTTGTAATTTCGAGGACGTCGCTTCGAACGGGTATTATTGTATGCTCGTTTAGAGTCTGTACAGATGTTAATAATAATATTTTATTATTTATTATTATTTATTATTGTTTATTGTTGTTTATTATTATTTACTTGCTTTTATTAGAGGTTAAATAAATATATACAAAAATATATACATTTCTATATATGTATATATATATATATATTATATTGCGTGCTCGTTTAAAGTCTAAACACATTATATTAATATTAATATTATTATTATTATTAATTATTATTATTAATTATTATTATTATTATTATTTAGCAGCAGCAGCGATAACAACAGCTGCAGCAGCACGAGCAGCAGCAGCAGCAGCAGCAGCAGCAGCAGCATGAGCCCTGAGAGAAACCCAGCACAAATCTTTCAGCAGCAAAAACAGCAGCAGCAGCAGAACCAGCAGCAGCAGCAGCAGCATACAAGCACCATCAGCAGCAGCACAGCAGCATCATCATCATCATCATCATCATCAGCAGCAGCAGCAGCAGCAGGATTAAATACCTTGCAGACATCACGAAGAGCTCTCTTAACTTCTGAGAAGTCAAGAACATAACCATCAGGGTTTAAGCTGCCGATAAGTTTTGCTGCTACTGTATAGTTATGTCCATGCAGCTTCTCTCGATAATGTTTATATGCGACGAAGTGTGCACAAGAGAAAGAAAGCTCAGGAAGAGAGACAGCAACTTCATGCATGCATTCATCATCTGCTGCTGCTGCTGCTGATGATGATGATGTGCCTGATGCTGCACCTGCTGCTGCTGCTGCTGCTGCTGCTTCTGCTGCTGCTGCTGCTGCTGCTACCGCTGCAGCTCCTAATGGTACACCACCACGTACACAACTGCTGCTGCTGCTGCAACTGCTGCAGCTGCTGCAGCTCCTGCTGCTGCAGCTACCGTCTAAACCACCTGCAGCAGCAGCAGCAACTACACCTGGAGAGAACAATTCAACACCGTATGAATGCACAGAAGAGAAAGTAGAGCGAGGGCTGCTAGGGGGCGACCCTTCAGTTGCTGCAACAGAAGAAGAAGCAATGTGCTGCTGCTGCTGCACTTGCTGCTGCTGCACTTGCTGCTGTTGCACTTGCTGCACTTGCTGCTGCTGCACTTGTTGCTGCTGCACTTGCTGCTGCTGAAGCGAACTATTCAATAAGCAGTTCCCACCACCCAAACTGCATACACCCGAACCAGGTCCTGCTGCAGCAGCAGCTTCTGCTCCTGCTGCTGCTGCTGCTACTGCTGCTGCATTTGCTGCTGCGTCGGTTGCAGCTGCTGCTGCAGTGTTGCTGTTGCTGCCGCCGCTGCTGCTGCTGCTGCTGCGATTCACCGGGTGGCTGCAGGTAAACGAAACTCCAGCAGCACGCGAAGGATCAAGTTGCTGCTGCTGCTGCAGCAGTTGCTGCTGCTGCAAATGCTGCTGCTGCAAATGATGCTGCTGTAAATGCTGCTGCTGCAGGTGGTGCTGCTGCAGGTGGGTCGCCTCTTGGTGGTGCTGCTGCTGTTGTTGTTGTTGCTGCTGCTGCTCTAGCCTCTTTTGCTGCTGCTGAGAGCCAACCGATTCGCTGGCACTCTCCGACATCGTCTCTTGCTGCTGCTGCTGCTGCTGCTGCTGCTGCTGTTGCTGCTGCTGTTGTTGCTGTTGTTGTTGCTGTCGCTGATGTTGCTTGTCTTCCTGTTGCTGCTGTTGCTGTTGTGAGTGCTGCTGTTGCGGCCGTTTTTGCTGCTGTTGTTGTTGCTGCTGCTGCTTCTGCTGCTGCTGCTGTTGGTGCTGGTGGTGGTGGTGGTGGTGCTGCCGCTGCTGCTGCTGTTGTTGCTGCTGCTGTTGGTGCTGTTGCTGTTGCTGTTGTTGCTGCTGCAGCTGTTAATTCTTCTGCTTCTTGCGGAAGGAGGCTGTTGCTCCTCCTGTTGCTTCTGCTACCGCTGCTGCAGCTGCTGCCCTTCCTGCTGCTGCTGCTGCTGCTGCTGCTGCTGCTGGGGTGGCAGGCAAACGGCGGAGTGTATGTCTACCTTCTTTGTTGCTGAAGAGTTCAATTTTAATTTTAAAAAGAAATATAATAAAAATAATTCAGAGAGGAGATGCCTCAGGTAAGAACACCGACGCTGTCCTCGGGGCCCGCAGCAGCAGCAGCAGCAGCAGCAGCAGCAGCAGCAGCAGCAGCGGTAGCAGCAGCAGCAGACGGCAGCAGCAGACAGCAGCAGCAGACTTTGTAAGAGCAGCAGCAGCAGCAGCAGCAGCAGCAGCATCTAGATTTTTTTCTGTTTAGGTTTTTCATTTAAGGTGTATATACACCTGAAGATGCAGCAACTGCTGCAGCAGCAACAAAAAGATTGCTTTGTCTGTTCTATTACTGCTACTGCTGCTGCTGCTGGTGGTGCTGCTGCTGCTGCTGCATGCGCATCGCGCTGATAGGTACTTTAATATAAATGCTGCTATTATTTTCTCTCCAGCAGCAACAGCAGCAACAGTAGTAGCAGCAGCAACAGCAGCAGCAGCAAATCTATAAACTTACGCAGTGCTGCACAAATTGCAGATACAACACCGCAGCAGCAGCCGCAGCCGCAGCAGCAGCAGCAATAACAACAGCTGCAGCAGCAGCAGCAGCATAATGGATCTTCCTCCCCCTAGCGACTTAAGCGCGGACGAAGCGCCTAGCAGCAGCAGCAATAGCAGCAGCAGCAACAGCACAGACAGCAGTAGCAGCAGCAGCAGCAGCAATGTGCAGCAGGAGCTGCTCTCATCTGTAGGTAATGGAAGCAGCAGCAGCGGTAACACTGACAGCAGCGGCAGCAGCAGCAACAGCAGCAGCAACACTGACAGCAGCAGCAGCAGCAGCAGCGACAGCAGCAGCAGCAGCAGCAGCGACGCCGGCAGCTTCCCCAACTTGAGCGCCAGCAGCAACAGCAGCAACAACAACAGCAGCAGCAACAACAGCAGCAGTAGCGGTGGCAGCAGCGACGGCAGCAGCAGGGAAGACAGCAGCAACAGGAACGATGGCGCCCCCAGCAGCAGCAGCAGCAGCAGCAGCAGCAGCAGCACAGTCTCCTTCTGTCACGCATGCAGCAGGATAGTGCCAGCAGCAGCAGCAGCAGCAGCAGATGGAGAATTTGTCTGTACTCTCTGCGGTGCTGTTGGCTTTGTAGAAGTGATGGATGCTGCTGCTGCAGCAGATCTAGCAACAGCAGCAACAACAGCAACAGCAGCACCTGCAGCAGCAGGAGCAGGAGACCCACAAGCAATAGGCGGTATGCTGTCGCAACTGATGCGCCATGCAGCAGCAGCAGCAGCACCAGCAGCAGCAGCAGCAGCAGCGCCAGCAGCAGCAGCAGCAGCACCAGAAGCAGCAGCAGCAGCAGCACCAGCAGCTACCCAACAGAGGGAACCGTGGCAGCCAATTCATATCGATGAAGAAGTTCGAGCAGTGCAGCAGCGCATTTAGTAAGCAGCAGCAGCAGCAGCAGCAGCAGCAGCAACAGCAGCAGCAACAGCAGCAGCAGCAGCAGCAACAGAATTGCTTGCTGCTATAGATGCAGCAGAGGCACCTCACAGCACCACCACTCAATTCAACAGCAGCACCAGCAACACCAGCAGCAGCAGCAGCAGCAGCAACAGCAGCAGCAGCAGCAGCAGCAGCAGGTGTTTGCTGCGTGTTGTGTTGCAGTGAGATGCTGAGTGTATTTGAAGAAGACCCTGCTGTTCGTAATTTGCTGCAGATGATTGTAGAAGCACAAAACAACCAGTGAGGCTTCCTGCTGCTGCTGCTGCTGCTGTTCCTGCTGCTGCTGCTGCTGCTGCTACTGCTGCTGCTGTTCCTGCTGCTGCTGCTGCTGCTGCTGCTGCTGCTGCTGTTCCTGCTGCTGTTGTTGGTGGTGTTGTAGTTGTTGCTGTTGCTGCTGCTGTTGTTGCTGCTGCTGCTTTCGCTGTTGTTGCTGCTGTCGTTGCTGCGGCTGTTGCTGCTGTTGTGGGTGCTGCTGCTGCTGCTGCTGCTGTGGGTGCTGCTGTGTGTTGTCTCCTTTTTGCTGCTGTTGCTGCTGCTGCTGCTGCTAGCTGCTAACGAGTGGTGGCGCTGCTGGTAAATATACCCTTGCTGCTGCTACTGTTGCTGCTGCTGCTGTTACTACTGCTGCTGCTGCTGCTGCTGCTGCTGCTGCAGGCAAGGGCGTACACAGCGGCGTACAAGTGCTGCTGCTGTTGCTTCCTTACCGCGTCGAGTTCTTACTGAAGAGGAAGCACGTGAGCAGCAGCAACAGAAGCAGCAGCAGCAGCAGCAGCAGAAGCAACAACAACAGCAGCAGCAGCAGTAGCAGCATTAGCACTAGGTTTATTCACCGTTGCTGAAGCAGTGTAGATTTTTATATGCAGATTTTTCTGCTGCTGCTTTTTATGCTACTCCTATTACTCCTGCTGCTACTCCTGTTGCTGCTGCTGCTGCTGCTGCTGCTGCTGCTGCTGCTGCAGGCGGTATGGACGCCTGCTCGATATGCCACGAAGAGTTTGCTGCAGGAGATGAAGTTGCTTCTCTCTCGTTAGATCCGCATCATTGCATACACTGCTTTCATCAGCACTGCATCGTACCCTGGCTTGAAAGGGTGAGGGTTTAGGGTTTAGGGTTTAGGGTTTAGGATTAGGGTTTAGGGTTAGGGTTTATTAGGGCTTATTATTAGGGTTGAGGGTTCATTAGGGTTTATTAGGGCTTATTATTAGGGTTTAGGGTTTAGGATTAGGGTTTAGGGTTTATTAGGGTTTATTGGGGTTTATTAGGGTTTAGGGTTTGTTAGGGTTTATTAGTAGGCTTTATTATTAGGGTTTAGGGTTTATTAGGGTTTATTAGGGTTTATAAGGGTTTATTAGGGTTTATAAGGGTTTATTAGGGTTTATGAGGGTTTAGGGTTTAGGGTTTAGGGTTTATTTGTTTGCAGAACAACACATGCCCGGTGTGCCGATTTGAGCTGCCTACGGATTCCGATTCAGAGCGGCA
>NW_013549882.1:22636-25136 GCF_000499425.1 Eimeria acervulina
AGTCAGCAGCATGCTGCTGCTGTTGCTGCTGCTGCTGCTGCTGCTGCTGCTGCAAGGGCTGCAGCAGCAGCAAGGCCTGCTGCTGCTGCTGCAGAGAGTGCATCAAGAGTAGTTTTATTTATTTTCTTATTTTATAGAGAGGACGAACAAAACCCTTAGCTGTGCTGCTGCTGCTGTTGCTGCTTTAATTCAGACATACTCTAACAGCAACAGGTGCAGCAGCAGCAGCAGCAGCAGCAGCAACAGCAGCAGCAGCAGCAGCAGCAGAATAAAGGATTGCTGCAATTGCAAGCCCTTTTTCCCGTGGCTTGTCGACAAATCGTGCAGCACCTGTGCTGCCGCTAAACCCTAAACCCTAAACCCTAAACCCTAAACCCTCATCGTTAGGGTTTCGATCCCTCGAGCGATCTTCGACCGTTCCCCCTGCAGCAGCAGCAGAGCAGCAGCAGCAGCAACAGTAGCAGCGGAGGAGCAGCAGCATCAATAACACCAGTAACAGCTGCAGAGCCGCACTAACAGCGCAGCAGCAGCAGCAGCAACCGCAGCAGCAGCACCAGTTGCAGCAGCTGTAGCAGAAGCAGCAGCAAGTGCTGCAGAGGTACTTGAGAAGCGCAGAAGCAGCAGCAGCAATAGCAACAGCAGCAACAGCAGCAGGAACAACAACAACAGCAGCAGCAGCAGCAGTGCCGAGAGCGGCAAGCCTCCCTATGGAGGCTGAGCCCTCTGCTGCTGCAGCCGCAGCAACAGCAGCAGCAGCAGAAAGAGGAACAGCAGCAGCAGCAGCAGAAAGAGCAGCAGCAGCTGCTGCTGCTCTCCGCACCAATGTCAAGGCCTGGCTTGCGTCAAAGGCCCTTGAGGGATTCAGCAGCAGCGGCAGCAGGAGCAGCAGCACCAGCAGCAGCAGCAGCAGCAGGTGGAGCAGCAGCAGCAACTCCTGGAGCGGCAGGCCAGCAGCAGCAGCAGGAGAATGCCGTTGCTGAGCTTCCTGCACTGCGACAAACCAAGCAGCGAGCAGCAGCAGCAGCTGCTGCAGCTGCTGCAGCTGCAGCAGCAGCAGCAAATGCGGAGCCTGCAGCACCTGGTGCTGCTGCCACTTCACAGCGCAGCAGCAGCAGCAGCAGCAACAGCAGCAGTGGGCAGCAGGTTGCTGCTGTTGCTCGGCCTGTTCCAACACCAGCAACAACACGGTCAGCCGCAGCAGCAGCAGCAGCTGCTGCTGCTGCTGCTGCTGCAGCAACTACAGCAGCAAATCCAAGTGCTGCAGCAGCACCACCACCACCTCGACGGCCAGCAACCACCCGCAGCGCAGCAGCAGCAGCAGCAGCAGCAAAGAGTTCACCAAGTGTGCAGCGATCAGCAGCAGCAATAACAGCTGCAGCAGGAGCAGACACAGCACTTGTTGCTGCATCGAGACGCAGCAGCAGAAGCGGCGCTGCTGCGGCTGCTGCTGCTGCTGCTGCTGCTGCAGCTCCACCTGCTGCTGCTGCTGCTCCTGCAGCTGCAGATACACATCAGCAACGTTCCCCACGAAATGCAGCTGTTGCTGCTGCTGCTGCCATTGCAGCAGCAGCAGCAACAGGCCCCGCTGCAGCAGCAGCAGCACGTGCGGCTCCTGGTGTATCTCCGCGAGCAGCAGCAGCAGCAAATACGCAAGAGAAATCAAAAACAGCAGCAACAGGCGCAGCAGCAGCAGCCCCAGCTGCGATATCGGCACCAACAGCAAAGCCAGCAGCAGCAGCAGCAGCAGCAGCACCTGTTGTAGGCAAAGATACACCTGCTGCTGCAGCAGCAGCAGCAACAACACCGAAAGAAACAGCGGCAGCAGCGGCAGGAGCAGACAACAATGTTAGAAGACATCCGCCAGCTGCTGCAGCGGCAACACCAGCAGCAGCAGCACCAACAGCAGCAACAGCAGCAACAGCAGCAGCAGCAGCAACAGCAGCAGCACCGGTGCAGAAGGTTCGCCCATCGGGTCCAAGCACATCTCGAAGAGACTCCAGACACAAGTGGTTCGTGGTTTAGGGTTTAGGGTTTAGGGTTTAGGGTTTAGGGTTTGCGACTTTGAGTTTACGGTATAGGGCGTAGAGGGTCTATGCTGCACTGCTTACGGTTCAGGGTTTAGGGTTTAGGGTTTAGGGTTTAGGGTTTGTGCGCAGGCGTGGTGCTGATGCTTCAACTGATGCTGCAGCAATTGCTGCAATTTGCTGCGGGGGCCGCTGCTGCTGCTGCGGCGTCGGGTTGTCTTTGAAGGAGTTTAGGATACAATGTGCTGTCTGCAGCAGCAGCAGCAGCAAGAGCAGCAGCAGCCGCAGCGTCGGTTCTTATGGGAGTAGCAGCACCAGCGATATCAAGAGTGCTAGCAGCAGCAGCAACAGCAACAACAACAGCAGCAACAACGACAGCAGTAGCAGCCGCAGCAGCAGCAGCAGCCGCAGCAGCAGCAGCAGCAGCAGCAGCAAAGTTATGATTTGTTTGAACTGCTTCTGCCGTGGTGCTGAGA
>NW_013549882.1:30136-35446 GCF_000499425.1 Eimeria acervulina
CAGCAACAGCAGCAAAAACTCCTACGAAAAGGAAGCTGTCGAGAGGCGGCGGCCCAGCAGCACCAGCAGCAGCAACATCATCAGCAGGAACAGCAGCAGCAACAGCAGCAGCAGCAGCAAACAGAGACATGCACCTCACCTGGCTTGCTGCGCAGCTGCCGAAGGTGAAAGGAATCGTGTATGATTCTGCTGCTGCTGCATGGACAGTGCGTCTGGAGCAGCAGCAGCAGCAGCAGCAGCAGCAGCAACAGCCGCAGCAGCAGAAATCACAGCAGCAACAGCAGCAGCAGCAGCAACAGCAGCAGAAGCAAGAAGAAGGAACAGCAGCAACTGCAGCAAGCAGCTGCTCTACTGAACCAGCCGCAGCAGCTGACGCCCCAAGCAGCAGCAGCAGCAGCAGCAGCAGCAGCAGCAGCAGCACTGTACATTCATTTAGTGTGGGGGTGTATGGATTTGAAGGAGCCTGGAGGAAGGCTTGCGAATTAAAGAAAGCAGCAGCAGCAGCAGCAGGAGCTGCTGATGTTGTTGCTGCAATACAAATTGCTGCTGATGCTGCTGCTGCTCTCCGCTTCCACTTTGACTTAGCAGCAGAAGCTGCATGCAGCAGCAGCTCGCCCCCATCCCTTGCTGCTGCTGCTGCTGCTGCTGCCAGCAACAGCAGCTACTTGCTTTCTTCAAAACGGCTGCGGCTCGACAACAGCAGCAGCAGCAGCAGCGGAGGGCTGTTCCAGCAGCTGCCAGCAGCAACAGCAGCAGGAGCGACAGACAGCTCTGACGCAGCAGCAGCAGCTGCTGCTGCTGCTGCAGCTGCTGCTGCTCTTAGGAGGCAATCTACAGCGCTGCTGCAGAAACAACCATCATCATTCATGCAGCAGCCCGCAGCAGCAGCGGCAGCGGCAGCAGCTGCTGCTGCTGCTGCTTCTGGCGGCGGGGCTTTCTTAGGGCCCTTTCTTCCCTCTCTAGCAGAGCAGCAGCAACGTGCTGCGGCAGCAGCAGCTGCTGCAGCTGCTACTGCTGCAGCGCCCGACCCGCAGCAACGTGCAGCAGCAGCTGCGCAGCAGCAGCAGAGATTCGCTGCTGCTGCTGCTGCGCCGCAGCAGCAGCTGCCGCTCAATCTACGTCAGCAGCTACAGCAGCAGCAACTCCTGTTGCTGCAGCAGCAATTGCAGCAGCAGCAGCAGATGCTGCTGCAGAAGCAGCAGCTTCAAATGAGGCTCCAACAAGACATAGCAGCAGCAGGCAGTGAAGCCGCAGCGCAGCAAGAACAGCAGCAGCAGCAGCAGCTCCACTTGCTGCAGCAGCAACAGCTACGGCAGCAGCCGTGGCTCATGCTGCAGCCTAATGCTTTCGCTGGGGGTGCGCAGCAGCAGCTGATGCTGCATCCGCTGCTGCAGTTGCAGCAGCAACAGCTGCTGCAGCAACAGCACACGGCGCAGCAGCGGCAGCAGCAAACATTGCAACAGCAGCCGCAGCAGCAGCAAGATGCTTCTCAGACACAGATGCTGCGCCGGGTGCCGCAGCAGCAGCAACAGCAGCAACAGCCCCACTCGCAGCAGCAGCACCAGCAGCAGCAGCAGCAGCAACAGTAGCTGCTGCTTCTAGTTACTTGGCTACCGCCTCTGCTGCAAATCTGCAGCAGCAGCAAAACTATCTCAAACATTTTCCGTCTATGGCATTCGATTGTCTATTCCTGTTGCTGCTGCTGCTGCTGCTGCTGCTGCTGCTGCTGCTGCTGTTTGCTGCTATTGCTGCTGTTAAAGAGTAGATCCTAGACTGCAGCTGCAGCAACAGCAGCATCATGCAGTAAGATATACAAGTAAAAATTTGTTTCTGCTACACTAATAGCTGCTGCAGCTAATGCTGCTATTGCTGCAGCAGCTGCAAGGAGAGCAGCAGCAACGCCATGTGCTGCTGCTGCAGCTGCTGCTGCTGCATCCATGTGCAACGAAAAGCAACAGCAGCAGCAGCCGCTGCTGCTGCTGAACTGTTATACAAAAAAGGCAATGGCAGCAGCAGCAGCAGCTGCTGCTGCTGCTTCATATTAACGCATTTGTGCATAGAAACCTGTGCTGCTGCAGTTCCTGCTGCTGCAGTTCCTGCTGCTGCAGTTCCTGCTGCTGCAGTTCCTGCTGCTGTTGAACTGTTATAATACAAGAAAGGCCAAGGCAGCAGCAGCAGCACCAATAGCTGCTGCTGCTGCTGCTGCTGCTTCTTCCCACATTAGTGCACCCTGCTGCTGCCGTTGCTGCTACTGCAGTTTCTCCTGCTGCAGTTACGGCTGCTGCAGTTGCTGCTACTGCAATTGCTGCTACTGCAGTTGCTGCTGCTGCAGTTGCTGCTGCTGCAGTTGCTGTTGCTGCTGGAAGCAGCCTATCCTATTAGTATATCAATTGCAGCATTTAGATTTCCCTTCGCCGCCTCCAATGCCCTGAAATAAGCAGCAGCAGCAGCAACAGCAGCAGCAGCAGCAACAGCAGCAGCAGCAGGATTTATATCACCACCACCAGTAAAAACAACAAAGAACTAGCACAGCAGCAGCAGCAGAACTAGCGGCAGCGCCAAACACAGCAACTGCAGCAGCAGGGCTAGCAGCAGCAGCAGCAGCAGAATTAGCATCAGGAGCAGCAGCAACAGCAGCACTCACGCAATATTTCTTTGTCTGTCTGTAAAGCCCATAGCCTCAAGTTGCTGCAGCTGGAACTGATATTGCTGCTGCTGCTGCTGCTGACCCTGCAGGCCCAAAGGCACTGCTGCTGCTGCAGGAGCTGCTGCTGCAGCAGGAGCCGTTGCTGCAGCAGGAGCTGCTGTTGCAGCAGGAGACAGAGCAGCAATAAAAGCAGCGAGTTCCTGCTGCTTTTGCTGCAGCTGCTGCTGCACAACCTGCTCATCTTCAGAGTCGTATAGAGTAAAACGGAATGTCTCCTCTGTTGCTGCTGCTGCTGTTGCTGTTGTTGCTGCTGCTGCTGCTGCTGCTGTTTCTCCTGCTGCTGCTCCTTCTCCTTTTGCTGCTGCTTCTCCTGCTGCTTCTCCTGCTGCTTCTCCTGCTGCAGCAGCAGCAGCAGCAGCAGCAACAGGTTTAAACCCAATTAGGCTAAGCGCCTCTCTTCCTCTGCTTATTCGCAGCACTTTTGTCTGTAGTATTGTGTTGCTGCTCTGCAGCAGCAGATGCTTCTGCTGCACTTCTTTTAAAGGCTTATTAATATTCTTAATAATTGTTTGTAAAGTCAGCAGAAACAGCAGTTTGCTGCTCTTCACCAACTCCTCTGATGTACAGACATCCCGCAGCAAACCTGAAAAAGGTGTTGTTGCTGCAGGAAGCTGCTGCTGCTGCTGCTGCGGCTGCTGCTGCTGCTGCTGCTGCTGACGCTGCTGATATTGTGCTGCAGTCCATAGGGTAGACTGTCCTGCTGCTATTGCTGCTTGCTGCTGCAGCTGCTGCTGCTGCTGCAGCATCGGCAGCAGCATACGCCCCACAGGTGTCTCTGCTATTTGCTGCACCTGCTGCGTTATATATGCAGGCAAATCCCTACCCAGTAAGAAGCGACAAAACTCTGCAGCAGCAGCAGCAGCAGCAGCAACAGCAGCAGCAGCAGCAGGGAAGCAGGTGTAACAACAGCAGCAGCAGCAGGAAAGCATGTGCTGCAGCAGCAGCAAAAGGGAGGCACGTGCAGAAGCAGCAGCAGCACTGAAACAGCAGCAGCAGCAGCAGCAGCAGCAGGGAAGCACCAGCAGCAGCAGCTTTACCAGCTCCACTCAAGCCACCAGCAGCAGCAGCAGCAACAACAACACCAGCAGCACCACCCGCAGCAGCAGCACCAGCAGCAGCACCAACAGCAGAACCAGCACCAGCAGCAGCAGCAGCAGCAGCAGCAGCAAAAATTACCTTGGGTGAAATGATTGCAGTTGTTGTGCAGCAAATCGTATGTCTCTGCTGTAAAGCGCGGAGATACACTTGAAAGAAAACTGCAGCAGCAGCAGCAGCAGCAGCAGCAGCAGCAGCAACAGCAACAGCAGCAGATCCAAATACCACCAACACCCGGCGAAGCAGACTTCCCTCATAAACAGCAACAGCAGCAGCAACAGAGGCAGCATCAGCAACAGCAGCACAAGCATCAGCAACAGCAGCATCAGCAGCAGCAGCACCATCAGCAGCAGCATCAGCAGCAGCATCAGCAGCATCAGCAGCATCAGCAGCAGCAGCATCAGCAGCATCAGCAGCAGCATCAGCAGCAGCATCAGCAGCATCAGCAGCAGCAGCAGCAGCACCAGCAGCAGCAGCAGCACCAGCAGCAGCAGCAGCAGCAGCAGCAGCACCTTTGTATTTCTTGAGGGGTTTTTGTTGTCTCTCCTAATTCTTCGATCTTCTTTGGAGTCATACCGTAAAGAGACTCAATCTCACTCGGAGGCAGATATACACCACTCCTCCCCCTGCAGCAGCAGCAGCAGCAGCAGCAGCAGCAGCAGCAGCAGCAGTAGTAGTAGTAGTAGTAGTAGTTGTTGTTGTTGTAGCAGCAGCAGTAGCAGTAGCATTAGCAACAATAATGCAGCAAAAAAAACAACGCCATCCAGCAGCAGCAAATATTTATAGAAATATTAGCAACAGCAACGTGAGTAGCAGCAATAGCAACAGCAGCAGCAGCAACAGCAGCAGCAGCAAAAGCAGCAGCAGCAGACCTTTGAAGCAGTACCCCATTAAAACACAAACCCTAGACACGCTAAACCCTAAACCCTAAACCGAAAGCCCTAAACCCTAAACCCTAATAAACCCTAATAAACCTTCATAAACCCTCATAAACCCTCATAAACCCTCATAAACCCTCATAAACCCTAATAAATCCTAATAAACCCTCATAAACCCTCATAAACCCTCATAAATCCTCATAAACCCTCATAAACCCTCAAAAACCCTCGTAAACCCTCATAAACCCTTGTAAACCCTAATAAACCCTCATAAACCCTCATAAACCCTCATAAACCCTCATAAACCCCCATAAACCCTCATAAACCCTCATAAACCCTCGTAAACCCTCGTAAACCCTCATAAACCCTTGTAAACCCTCATAAACCCTCATAAACCCTCATAAACCCTCATAAACCCTCATAAACCCCCATAAAACCTCATAAACCCTCATAAACCCTCATAAACCCTAATAAACCCTCATAAACCCTCATAAACCCTCGTAAACCCTAAACCCTAGTTGAGCGTTTACCGTAGAAGTACTCGAGTTGGTTGAGTTGAATGCCGCTGTGCCAAATTCCTTCTAAAGGCCGCCCCAATAACATGGGCGCAAAGCGGGAGGCCCTAAACCC
>NW_013549881.1:0-16013 GCF_000499425.1 Eimeria acervulina
TGAGAGCAAGTTGTTTCTTCACCACTGCAACGCGGTTGCCGCTAAGAAGCAGACGAAACAAACAAAAGACGACATCTCAATTAGCTTTGTCAAGCTACTATTAGTAGCAGTTTATGGTCCCAACCGGTCTCGAACCGGCGACCTTTCGGTTATTAGCCGAATGCTCTAACCAACTGAGCTATAGGACCTGCGCGCTGGCCTCTGTACCTTTCTTTAATATATACCCTTTCGATAAGAAGAGCGAGATAAGTCTGTTATTGACGACTGTTTAGGCGTCAAATACCTGTTGAATCAGATCTCATAAGTTTGTAGAGGCCTGTCTCCGTAAACAAAGTCAGTAACGAATTTGATACACCCAACTTCATCCACGTTCATACACCTCCTGATGTCAGTATATTCTGTATCTACGCCAGGCTCATTCATTGCAGGTAGAAGGAACATAGCAGACAACAAAGCTAAAGCTCCGAGTTGTTTATTCTGAGCTTAGCACCGCCCAGACAGCTGCAGTTGATACTATTCTCCCCCTCGGCTGTTGTTTGCCTTCTTTGTGCATATGTATATGTGGTTGTGGGGAAAAAATAAATACATCATATCTTCATCAACGCGTCCATCGTACGTCTTCTGTCTGCTGGAGCTGCTGCACCGCAGCAGCAGCAGCAACATCTTCATTGCTAGGCTCTAATGCATTTTGAACGATCCGTAATCTTACTATACGCTGTACACTCTATAAAACTTTTATTTTTTCTCAGTAAGAGCTGTCCCTAGAACAGCAGTGATTGCATACACGGGGGGAGGCGTTTTTAACTCCCGAGAGCTCAAAAGTGTATCACAAAAACCACAGAGTAGACGCCAGCATACGACTGATGAGGCCCTTTTAAGGCTCTTCAACGCTGTGAACACACGAGAAAATAACGAGTTATAGAATTATTTTGTTGTGTTTAGCTGCTACTCCGCAGCAACAGCAAAGCAAAAACAAATAGCAAACCCCAGGTGGAGAAGGTGCTTCTATCTTGGGGTTGCATATGAGAAGAGGAAGCAAGAAAAGAGACAGATATAAACAGATGGGAGACACAAGAACATATAAACCCCTGCTCGCTCTGTACAATATCCTAAACTATGGAGGGCTCAGCGCCCTTACTTTGCTTTACTTTGAAGCCCCACAGACAGCCTACCATAGAAACAATGTCTATCCACAACGCCGTAATAACAAACAAATAGAACATAGGTGAAGACGTGTATTTATATTTGTTTACCTATGTATGCTCACATAAATAAACATACTCGCAACTTCATAATTATATATATATATATATATATATATATATAGGCGTTCCCCACTACAGCAAGGAAAACCATACAAGCCCACCAGACGACCACCACCAGCATGAGCAGCAGCAACAGCAGCAACTGCTGCAGCAGCAGCGGCAGCCATAACAGCAAGCTGGTGGAGGCGTTGTATACCTTTCGCCTCTTCTGCATTTGGCTGGTGTATGCTGCTGCATTCATATTTATGATATATGTGTACATGTGGGTTTGAGGGTGAGTAGAAGCATAATTATTTGTTATTGTTATGATATATTGTATCTTGATATTCTTTATTTTGCTGCTGTTTATATGTAGATTTAGTGCTGTATACACACGAATTTAGTGTTTGTATAGTCGTCAAGACAAAGCACTGAGCCTTCTCTCCCAAAGCCTGAGCCTTTACACCCCCCAAAAGGAACTTCACAAGAAGATATACGGGGTGTATTGACAGCTATCATTCCTACGCGTAGCTGCTGCGCAAACCTCAAGACTCTTGCTATATTCTGAGTATAAAAATAAGCAGCAAGCCCTGCTTCTGTATCATTACACAGCTTTGCTACCTCCTCTTCACTCTCAAATTCATATAAACAAACTATAGGAGCAAACAATTCCTCCCTGTAGACACGAGCAGCAGAACTAGCCTCGCGGCAATCTAGCACTGTCACAGGAAAGAAATGCCCCCCACTGCTGCTGCTGCTGCTGCTGCTGCTGCCACCGTTGCTGCTGCTGCTGTTGCTGCTGCTGCTGCCGAGGAGGAGCTTGGCTCCGTGTTTGCATGCGTCTGCGACGAGGCTGTGTGCGCGTTCAACAGCTGCTGCATTGATGAGGGGCCCCACAGAGACTCCGTGCTGTGTGCCTGGGCCTATTTTTTGTTGTTTAAAGAGACGAGTTGCTAGACGCAGAAACTCCGGATAAATGCTGCGGTGTACGTACACCCGATTAGCGCTGATACAGGCCTGACCTGAGCAGCGCAGCTTAGCAGCAACTAACCCCAAGACAGCTTCATCAATATCTGCATCTTCAAACACAACAAAGGGGGCATTGCCTCCCATCTCCAGCAGCAGCCGTTTTGTTGTTGCTGCGCACTGTCTGTACAGCTGGCGCCCCACAGCTGTAGACCCCGTGAACGACAGCAACCCCACAGCGTCATCTGCTGCTACTGTAGCAGAAAACGCTGCAGCACCGGAGCGGCACGAAGGCACAACATTTAATAAACCATCTGGCATCCCAGCCTCTCTTGCTGCTGCTGCTAGAGCGAGTGCTGACAGAGGCGTCTCCTCTGAAGGCCGCAGTACACATGCGTTACCTGCAGCAAGTGCTGCTGCTGCTTTGCGCGCAGCCATAGCAATCGGGAAGTTAAAAGGAGTTATTAAAGCACACACCCCCACCGGCTCCTTCACCGTATACTGCAGCTTGCTGCTCCCGGTGCTGCTGCTGCTGCTGCTGCTGCTGTCTGCTGCAGGTATAACAAGGCCGTTTAGACGCCGCGCCTCCTCTGCACTCCAGCGAATGTATGAAGCAGCATAAAGTACTTCCTGACGGCTCTCTGGGATCGGCTTTCCCGACTCTAAGGTTATTAGATGTGCGAGAGATTCCTTTCTCTCTTCAATGAGTCGGTACCACTGCAGCAGCAAGTTGCTACGCAGCAGCACAGGGCTGCCACCCCACAATGGCTGCGCTTTTGCTGCTGCACATACTGCTGCACGCACCCATGCAGAACCCAGGTTGGGAGTACACCCTATCACCTCCCCTGTACTAGGATCGCGCACATACACATACCGCTCAGGTCCTCCACATACTTCGCTGCTGCTGCTACTGCTGCTGCTACTGCTGCTGCTGGTGCTGCTGCTGGTGCTGGAGGCGGGAAGGGGAGCTGGTAGCTGCTCGTAGGGGTCGCGCACAAGCTGAGACCCAATGATGGCTGGGGTCACTTCAGGGAGGGAGTCCGCAGCCTGTGTGGCGAAGCCCCGTCTGCTGCTGCTGCTGCTGCTGCTGCTGCAGCTACTGCAGCAGCAGCTGCTGCTGCAGCTGTACCTGCTGCAGCGCGTATAGAAGGCCCCCAGACGAACGCCAGCAGCTTGGGGGGCCCCGCAAGCTGCACAAGCCGCCGAGGCGGCATGGGTGAGTGTGTGGATTGTGCAGAGGTTTGATTTATTTTGTGTATTTGTTTGTTGAAATTGCATGCATTTGTTTGATTTATTTAAATAAATAACTTTATTTGTTCTCCCTAATAAAACAAACGAGATATGCGGCAGACGCTCGCGAGCTGCTGGGGGCCGGAGGCGCATGTTGAGTCGGCAGCAGATGAGAGAAGAGAATAAATATCTTAATAATGTTGTTTTGAATATTTTTAATTAATTAATTCGTTCAAAACAAAGGAAAAACAAATAAACACAAGGCAACTCTCGCCCAACAACGCAGAGGCTCCCGCCGGAGCGCTGCAGCAGCTGCAGCAGCAGCTGCTGCAGCAACAACCAGAGCAGCAGCTGCTGCAGCAACAACCACAGCAGCAGCAGCAGCAGCAGCAGCAAGACCGCAGCTAAGTGTTCCCTTTATGTCAGTTCGTCTTGACTTAATTCAGCTGAACTCCACTCAGAGGAGTTCCCCTACTGGGGGGCGGAAGAGATAAACATCAGCAGCTGCAGCAGCAGCTGCTGCAGCAACAACCAGAGCAGCAGCTGCTGCAGCAACAACCACAGCAGCAGCAGCAGCAGCAGCAGCAAGACCGCAGCTAAGTGTTCCCTTTATGTCAGTTCGTCTTGACTTAATTCAGCTGAACTCCACTCAGAGGAGTTCCCCTACTGGGGGGCGGAAGAGATAAACATTTCTTTCCTATTTATTAAGCGGTCTGAGCTGCATGTACACCTCAAGGTGTATTGGCAGATTGAGGTGTATCTGCTGTTTGGCGCATATCTGCTGCTTGAAGTGTATCTAATCAGATTGAGGTATATATGCAGATTGGGAGGTACATGCATATATACATCTATACAAATATATATGTATATATATATATATATATGTATATACATATATACATATATATATATATATATGTATATATGCTCTTGCTGTTTGGGGTGTATGTATGTACACGCAAAACTGTACGTAGACACATCGTCTGAGGTGTATAGACAGCTTAATTAAAGTAAGGCAAAGGCCTTCCAATATAACTGCATGCACATATACACGCAGAATTAGTGACCTTGTAAATACTTTTAGACAAATTCCCTTTCTTTGTGGGTGTTAGTAGGACAATACTATAATATATATATATATATATATTTTACTATAAAATATATATATATATATATATATTTACTAGTATTATCTATATTCATCTATATATATATATATATATATACTGACAAAATAATATATGTAATATTTTATTTTGAGAACTTAAACTAAATTTGAGTGTTTTTAATTTTCGAGGGTTGGCAAAGCGATGTCGGCTCGTCGCACACTGAAGCCTCTACACCCTAAAAGGTATATATTTATATGTATTATATAATATATATACATATATATCCATATATTATATAATATATATACATACATATATGTATATTATATATAATATATATATACCGTAGTTACTATCTCCATGTATGTGCATATATATATGTACATTATATATATTATATATATAGCCACACATAAAAATAAATAAATAAATTATATATATTTGTCTTAATTACAAAAATACACGGATATATTTTAGGGGGGCTGATGCCCTCATGCTCTGCTTCTCAGCTATGCATTTGCATGTGTTCTTACTATTGAGTTCTACGCAGCAACTGCATGCAGCTGCTAGCTGCTGATGCATGCATGCATGCATGCATGCATGCGCGCAGCAGCTGCTGCTGCAGCGGCAATCGAAACATAAAAAACCTTCTGCTGTACAGTGAGGAAAAAGGGCCCCAAGGCACAGCAGCACAAAGCTGCAGCAGCACTATTTGTTGCTGCTGCAAGACAAAAGAAAAAAAGCCACCAACAGCAGCAGCTGCACCTGCTGTTGCTGTTGCTGCTGCTGCTGTTGCTGTTGCTGCTGCTGTCGCTAGTGCTAGACGCATTTGCCTGTCGCACCGTCGTTGCAACGCTGCTGCAAGAAATAAATATATAATGAAAGTACAGTGGCTTGATGGCCTGCAGCCAGCAGCTGAGCTGTACGTACAGCTTAGGTGTACGTACAGCTGAGGTGTACGTACACCTCAAGAAGCAACGGGGGCCCTTGAGAGCTGCGCATACAGCTCAGATCGCACAGCTGCGCTTAACACGCCGTCGTTAGCGCGCACCACCAGCCGCCCACGGCCTTGATGCATACCCGATCCCAGCTCCAGCCTGAACAGCAGCAGCAGACGCAGCAGCAGCAGCAGCAACAGTTGTTGTAAGGTAGATAGGTGTGCATGCAGAGAATTGCATACATGCATTCAATCTCGCTAAAAGCAAAAGAAGCCCCATTGGTAGCAGCAGCAAGCGACGCACCGGGCTAAGACAATGAGGCGATCGGAAGACTTCTGCTGCTGCTCTTGCTTCTGTTCTTGCTGCTGCTGCTGCTGCTGCTGCTTGCTTTGGCCTGGAGGACGCTGCATGCTGCCAGCCACAGCGAGCGTCTGCGCGTGGCCTTCACCTGCTGCAGCGCACAAGGCAAGAGCTCCCCCCTGAGCAACGCACACAGCAGCCGCAGCAGCAGCAGCAGCAGAAGCAGCAGCAGCAGAGAAGTCTAAAATGAGGCTGCCATATGGGGGAAGTCTCCTTGACCTGCAAGGTTTGCAGCAGCAAAGGACAGTCGCAGCCCGCAGCAGCAGCAGCAACAGCAAACAACAGCAACCCGAACAGCAGCATCAGTAGCAGCAACAGCAACAGCAGCAACAACAGCATAATGAAGCTTACGAGCTGCAGACGGCGAACAAGCACCAGCATTGAGGCTTGCAGCTGGGGGTGTAGATTCAGTACGCATGCAGCTGCAGCAGAGAGAAAGAGAGAAACAAATAAAGCAGCACATTACAAAAATAAAAAACAAATAGAACAGCACAGCACAAGAACAAGCACAGCAAAACCCCAAAAGAAAAAGTAAAAAAACAAACATCTTCATAATAAAAGGAGACAATACACCGCAGCAAAACATACAACCAGCAGAAGAGAACGTTAAAAGAAAAGACAAATAAACAAAAATATTATTCCTAAGACCCTAAAGAAGAAAGACAAACAAAGCTGCAGCTCGCCACTGGGCGCAGCAGGCTTCAAACGCTGCAACATGTACACCACCTGCATGCATACATATAGGGGCTTTGCTGCTGCTGCATGCACACCACGTACGCCGCATGCATGCATGCAAGCATAAACGCATGCATATTGGGGCTTTGTTGCTGCTGCATGCACACCACGTACACCGCATGCATGCATGCATGCATGCATAAACGCATGCATATTGGGGCTTTGTTGCTGCCGCATACTTTCGTTTAAAACGAAGTTCTGGCGACACCAGAGTTCAAAGAATTCTTCTGCATGCATTTGCTGTCCCTCAACAAAAGAAGACAGAGACAAAGGCAAACAAACTTCGCGCCGCCAAGGGGTTGCGTCTGGCATCCTAAAGCAAACAAATACAAAGAAAAATAAATAAAATAAAGAAAAAACAAACAAACAAATACAAAAAAAAGAAAGAAATCAAATAAAGTAGAAAAGTAGAAACAACGGAATCAACAAACAAATACAAAAAAAAGAAAGAAATCAAATAAAGAAAAAACAAACAAATAAATAAAATAAAATAAAATGAAGCAAACAAACAAATAAAAACAAGAAATAAACCCGGTATAAATATATATATATATATGCATGTATATAATCTATATATATATATATGCACGTATATTATAAATATATATATATATATATGCATATATATTATATATATATAAACAGATAGAGAGACAAACAAGTAAAAAATGAAAGCAAATAAAGTTACAACAGACATGAGAACAAACAATGATATAATGAGGCAAACAAACAAATAAATATTAAAATCTCTTGTTGACAGTCTCATGCTCCCCGTGAGGGTTTAGGGTTTAGGGTTTAGGGTTTGCAGCAGCAGCAGAGATTGCACATTTGGCCTTACAAGAAGGAGACCCGCATCACAGGGCAGTAGTCAAAAGGCGCCACGCACTGCAGCAGCAAATGCTGCAGCAACAAAAACAGCAGCAGCAGCAGCAGCAGCAGAGGCAACCATCTACCGCAGCACACAGCAAATATAGCTGCAGCATGGCTGCGAACGAAGCCGCAGCGATAGAAGCGGCAGCACCTCCCTGCAGCAACAGCAACAGCAGCAACTGCAGCAGCAGCAACAGCAGCAGGAAGACAACTGCTTCACTGTACGCACATGCGCGACCTGCTCCCTTCCGCTGATGTACTGCAGCTGCTGCTGCGGGTCTTCTGGCTCCAGCAGCAGCCCCCCATCGCGCTGCAGCAGCAACTCGCAGCAAAACTGCTGCAGCATACTGCTTCTCTTGTTGCCGAAGTAGAGGCTGATGCGGCCTGCTAATCCCTTCACTGTCTTCTGCACGCCGATCTAAGTACACCCCACGCACCACAAAGCAGCAGCAGCAGCACACTGCAGCAGCAGCAGCAGAAGCGGCAGCCGCAGCAGCAACAAAGGCAGCAGCAAAAGCAACAAGGAAACAAACAGCTGCCGATGGCTCTATCCCTCCGCACCCTGCAACAGAACCACTACGCAGACAAGCAGCAACAGTACAACAACAACAGCAGCAGCAGCAGCACCTGTAAAGTCTCGTCCTCAAGCAGCACACCACTGTCTGTAAGCAGCAGCGGCAGGAAGCCCGTATCCATACACCTGGCAGCAGCAACGTGAGGCATAGGGCAAACAGAATCTTCTGCTTCTGCTGCTGTTGCTGCTGCAGCTCCTGTTGCCACCTCCGAAAGACCCGTCGTGAGCCCGCGTTGCTGCAGCACAGCAGCAGCAAGCGCAGCAGCAAACGCAGCAGCACCGTAAATCCCTCACTTTTCATCGCCCGTCCAACCACAGCAAAAACGCCAGCGGCAGCAGGAACAGCAGCAGCAGCAAAACCGGCAGCAGGAACAGCAGCAGCAGCAGCAGGAACAGCAGCAGCAGCAGCAGCAAGTAGGCCTACAGCCAAATGCCAGGCGGGTGCCTCCCCTGAAGCAAGGGGCTCGTCTACTGTGTCCGTCACAGATTCGACGCATGCGCTGCTGCTGCAGAAGTTCTCTGCTAGCCGTTGCTGCTGCTGTTGCTGCTGCTGCTGCTGCTGTCGCTGCAGCAGCTTTCCACTGCTGCGGCCTCCCCGCAGCGCTTCTCCCCCAAACCCCACCGGCAACGAACTTGCAGTGCTGCAGCGTCCTGGAGAGAGCGACCTGTCTGCTGCTGCTCTCGCTGCTGCTGCTGCTGTTTGCTGCTTGTGTCGCTCTTCGCTGCGGCTGCCTCCCGCTGCTGGTGCTGCTCCTGTTGCTGCAACAGCCTGCGCAGCAGCAGGGGTTGTAAGCAGCAGTCGCTGCAGGGATTGTAACTCCTGCTGCAGCCGACGCTGCTCTGCAGCGCCATTCAAAATGGTCTCCTCATGCAGCGCTATAGTCCTCTCAGCAACTGAAACAGCAGCAGCAGCAGCAGCAGCAGCAGAAGCAACAGCAGAAGCAGCAACAGCAGAAAAAGCAACAGCAGAAGCACAGACACATGTGCGAAAGAGATGAAGCAACAACCGAGACCCGCAGCAGCAGCAACAATGCCATTGGTGGGTTGCTCACTGCGGCAGCAACAGCAACTGGGGGAGCAGCAGCAGCAGCAGCAGCAGCAGCAGCAGCAGCAAAGCCCTACTGTCTAGGTCGTCCGCGAGCTTGGATGCTCTTTCGCTTTCTTTAAGCCACATTTCCTTTGCTAATTCTGCTGCTGATGATCGCTGCTGCAGCAGCAGCTGAGTTGTTGCAAGGGATTCCTCTGCTGCCTTTTGTGCTGCTCTGCTGGACTTGAGGTCGTGCTGCAGCTGCTGCAGCTGCTGCTGCTGCTTCTCCAGCTGCTCCCGCAGCAACTCCCGCTGCTGCTCGCTAGCAGCAAGAGATGCTGATGTTCGCGCTGCTTCTCCTTCAGCTGCTGACAGCTGCTGCTGCAGCTTCTGCCGTTGCCGCCGCAGTAGCTGCAGCTCTGCACTCTGTTCTGCTGCTACTCTTTGCTGCTCCTCATCCTTGTTGCTGCCTTCTGCTGCTGTCTCTCTGCTCGGCGCGCCTTCCTCGCTATCTCCCTCACGCTGCTGCAGCTGCTGCTGCGCGTCTTGCTGCTGATCCAGCGAAGCATCGAGAAAGGAGACCTTCTGCAGCAGCAACAGGGCCCAGCAGCAGCATCAAAAGGAAGAAATCACACAAGCGCAGCAGCACACACATCACCCCAGCAGCAGCGGCAGCTGCTGCTGCCAGCCAAGCAGTAACAGAGACTGAGCCCCTATTCGTCAAACTGGCAGCAGCAGCACCAGCATCAGCAGCACACAGCAGCCATCCCGACTCCCCACCAGCAGCAGCTATTATCAGTGTACATGAGGAGAAGCACCAGCTGCAGCAGCAGCAGCAGCAACAGCAGCAGCAACAGCAGCAGCAGAAAAGGCATGCCTCACCTTCTCTAGAGGGCTCCCCGTTGTCTTTCCGCTCTGGGAGTGTTCCTGAGGTTGCTGCCGTTGCCTCTGCAGCTTGTGGTTCTGCTGCGGCTCCCACTGCTCTTGCAGCTGCTGCTGCTGCTGCTGCTGCTGCAGCTGCTGCTGCAGCTGCTGCCCCTCAGTCCCACCCCACACAGACGCACTATTTACAAACGGCTCCGCGGGCCACCACCCAGCTGGAGAGGGCCATGCGGGCTCCTCGGAGAAGTTTGGTTTGCTGCTGCTGCTGCTGCTGTCTTGCTGCTGCTGCTGCTGCAGTTGCTGCTGCTGCCGATCCAGCGGAGAAAAATCTGAGCTGGTGTCTGAGAGGGCAGAAGAAAAGGCCCCGAAGTCCTCAAAGGCTGTGAGAGCGCTGCTGCGTCTGTTGCTTCCGTGTCGCTTCTGCTGCTGCTGCTGCAGTCGCTGCTGCTCTCCTGCAGAGTCTCCAGATTCTATTTGCCTCCAGCTGCTGCTGCTGCTGCGAGCAGCAGCAGCAGCTGCTGCTGCTGCTTCCTGATCCAACTTGTCTGCCCTGTCGTACTCCCTAAAATCTGGTGGGGCCCCCTCGACTTGGGGTGTATCACCAGCCGGGCGAGCAGCTGCAGCAGGAGCAGCAGTAGCAGCAGCTGCTGCTGCTTCTGCTGCTGCTACTTCTGGCGTTGCGGTAGTGTATGAAAAGGCGGCGTCTGCAGTAGCGAAGGTAGCTGCTTCCTCTGCATGCCTCTGATCCACAGAATGGCTCCTGCTGCTGCTGCTGCTACGTTTCTCTTTGCGGCTGCTGCTGCGGTTGCTGCTGCGGCTGCTGCGCTTTGTGCTGGAGGTTTTGCTGCTGAGACTGCTGTGGGTGTTCCCCTCAGCAAAGGCACCCGCAAGCGTCTGCTCTCTCTTCTCATCCGTTTGCTGCTGCTGCTGCGGTTCCTGCTGCTGCTGCTGCTCCTTCTCCTCCTGCTGCGTCTGCTGGGGTTGTGGCTGCTGTGTCTGCTGCTGCTGCTGCTCAGCTACGTCTCCTGGCTCATCAGCTAGTGGGAATAGCATGAGCTCGTCAGCTGCTGCAGTCGTAGCAGCAGCAGCAGCAGCAGGCGTGCCAGTTGCTGCAGCAGGAGACTCTAGTTCGGCTGGATCCGAATGGAGGGGTGTACGTACATCTGTGCTGCTTGTGGGGCCCTCAGCTGTATACGCAGATAAAGAAGGCGCTTGAACCTCCTCTGCTGCTGCTGCTGCTGCTGTGGGGCTTGCTGCTTCTGCTGCTGCGGCTCCTGTCACAGCAGTTACGGCTGTAGCTGCTACGTTGGAAGCACCGCCTTCGTCTTTCGGCTGGCCCAACTCTTGTTGCTGTTGCTGCTCTTGCTGCTGCTGTTGCGGCTGCTGCTGCTGTTGCTGTTGCTGCTGCTGTTGCACTTCCTGCTGCTGCTGCTGCTGCTGCTGCAGCTGCTCCTGCTCCAACTGCGCCCGCACCGCCTGCACGTTCTGCAGCGTCGTCTCCACATTATCAAGCACCTGCAGGTACACCCCAGAAGCAGCAGCAACAGCAGCAGGAAAATATGCTGCAGCGGCAAAACAGCAGCCCACAAAGCTGCAGCAGCAGCAGCAGCAGCAGCGGCAGCATGCATGCATGCATGCTCACGTACCCTTGAAAGGTCTGCGAAGCGATCAAGGCGCCCCTCATCAACGAGTTGTGCTGCATCTTGCTGCAGCTGCTGCTGCTGCTGCATTAGCTGCTCCTTTAGAGACTCTATCATAACAATCCCTTCAGTAGTTGGCTGCTGCAGCAACTCCTGCAGCAACTCCATGCTTGAGAGCACCTCTACACACATAGCAGCAGAAGCAGCAGCAGAAGATGCAGCAGCACAAGATGAAGCAGCAACACTACCAGAAACAGCACAAGCGGCAACAGCAGAAACAGCAGCAGCAACAGCAGCAGATACCTATGCGCTGCTGGGACCCAGGCAGCAAAAGCTCCACTGAGCAAGACCCTTAATGCTGCAGCAGCAACAGCAACTGCAACAGCAACAGCAGCAGCAACTGCAGCAGCAACCCACCAGCAATGTGTAGGTCTACTGATCCACTAGAGGAAGGGGGGTTTGGCTGAGCAGGGCGACCTTGCTGCTGCTGCTGTTGCGGCTGGACTTGCTGCTGCTGTTGTTGCTGCTGCTGCTGCAGCGGCTGCTGCTGCAGCGGCTGCTGCTGCAGCTGCTGCTGCTGCGCTTGTGGGGCGTTCGGAGGCTGCAGCGTGTCTTGACGGTAGCGCAGCAGCTGCTGCTGCTGCAGCAGCACCTGGGCTGAGGAGCCGCAGAGAGCAGCAACTTCTGCTTCTGGTAGCTGCGGGGGCCCCTCAATGCCTACGGCCTGCATCGCTGAAACAGCACGTTTGAATTCTTGCTGCAGCCCTGGCGGATCTGCTGCTGCTGCTGCTGCTGCTGCAGTGTACATGCACCGCGCAGCCAGAGAGCCGCAGCAGGTCATCTCTGTCTCTGTCGTTCCTGCTGGAAATAGAACCTTCAGCCGAGCTTGGGCAGCGAGAGCTTGCTGCTGCTGCTGCTGCAGCTGCTGCTGCTGCTTCCGCCGAGCCACAGGCCGAGGAGCGCGCAGCAGCAACAGCGCAGCAAACTGCTGCAACCACTGGCTTAGCGGCAGGGATGCCGTTAAGGCTGCAGCAGTCCCTCTGCTGCTGCTGATGCGGCTGCTGCTGCTGCTGCTGCTGCTGCTACTACTGCTGCGGGTCCCCAGCGACTGCGCTGCAGCAACTGGCAGCAAGGCAGCAACCATACGGAAGTAGCTTGAAGATTCAAGCAACTGCTGCAGCAGCAGCAGCGTAAGCAACTTGCTGTCTGCTGCTGCTGCAGGCTGCAGCAGCCGCTGCTGCAGCAGCACCTGCGCAACAGCCCGTGCCTTCCCAAGGTCCTCACAAGCAGAAGCAACGGCGCCTGCTGCTGCTGCTGCTGCTGCTGCTGCAGCTACGCGGTCTCGGCTTGAGTTCGAACCGTACGGCCTGGGTGTAGTTGCTGCTAAGGCCTGCAGCAAAATCATGCAGCAGGACGAAGCAACAGCAGCAAAACATGCAGCAGCAGCGGCAACAACCAGTCACTGCTGCAGCAGCCGCAGCACCCGCTGCTGCAGCAGTCGTGTCTGCAGCAAAACATCGCTAAAAAGCCACTGCTACTAACACTACTACGACTGCTGCTGCTGCTGCTGCTTCTGGAAGAGCGTGGCTTACCTGCTGCGCTGCAGCAGACGCGTCTGGCGTTGTTGCATTAGCTGCAGCAACTTTCTGCTGCAGTCCTCGCAGCTCCTTTTGCTGCTGCCTCTGAGCGGATGAACGCCACGTAAAGATTCCCATCTTGCTGCTGCAGTTGCTGCTGCTGCTGCTGCTGGTGGTATTCCTCGTGCTGCCGAGCAGGCAGCGGCGGCTTTTCTTGCTGCTGCTGCTGCTGCTCTTGCTGCAGCAGCACAAACTCCTCTGCGGGGTTAGTCCCTATGGGACAGTGAAGGCATAAAGACAGCCTCATCTAAATCCCCCATTCACACCTGCGGTGTATATACAGGAGCAGCAACTGCTGCTGCAGCAGCAGCCGATGCTGCTGCTGCTGCTGCTGCTGAAACAAACCACGAGCCCCTCTGCTGCTGCTGCTGTTGTAGTGCAACAAAGCTGCTGCCCAGTTCTCGGTTGGCACAGCGCAACTTCTGCTGCTGCAGCTGATGCTGCTACTGCTGATGCTCCAGTTGCTGCTGCTGCTGTTGCTGCTGCTGCTGCTGCTGCTGCTGGGGGAGCAGCAGTGCCTTCTATAGGCAGCAATTGTGCAGGTGTTGTCGATATTGTCTAAAGCTAACTGACGAAATACTTGAAAGGAGAATGGTGTTACTGCTGGGCTGCAGCAGCAGCAGTAGCTGCTGCTGTTGCCGTTGCTGTTGCAGTTGCTGCTGCATGCAACAGGGAGAAGGTGGTGAGTTGCTGCAGCAGCACCAACACTATATCTGTTTCATGACTTAAAACAACTATAAATAAGGCGTTTATTTTCGATAGGACAGCAGCAGCAGCAGCAGCAGCAGCAGCAACAGCAACAGCAGCATAGGGGGCCAATCGACAGTCAGCGCTGCCGCTGCTGTTGCTGCTGCTGCTGCTAGCAGCAGCAGCAGCAATCGGCAGCAGTAACTCCAGCTCCCCTGATTGTTGTTAACGTGTCTATACCTCAATTTCTCTGTATTTTAAAAAGAAGAATTTAAGCAATAAAGGATCTTCTTTTACCTCTGACTATTCTGCTGCTGCTGCTGCTGCTGCTGCAGGGCTGCTGTTGCCGGGGCGGCAGCGGCGCAGCCCACCAGGAGTAGCGCCTGCAGCAGCAGCAGCAGCTACAGCAGCTGCAAGAGCGGCTGCAGCAGCTAAAAAATATATTTTCATATCCTTGTTTGTATTGCTGCTGGACCCTCTCTCCCCCCTTGCATGAAGATGCTGTTCTCCTTCAGCAAGGGCCCGCGCAGCAGCAGCAGCAGCTGCTGCAGCAGCGGCAACGGCAGCATTAGCGCTGCAGCCGTTAGAGCAGCAGCAGCAGCAGCAGCTGTTGGTGTTGCTGCTGCTGCTGTATTCTGATAGGCACGGGCTTCGCTAGACACCTACGATGTGCTGCAGCTGCAGCATTGGGGTGTACAGACACGCCGAGTATTAGCCGCAGCAAGAAACAGAGCTAACTGCAGCAAACAAAAAGACGGACAGACAGACAGACAGCAGCAGCAAACCAGAAGAAGCAGCAGCAGACTAGAAGCAGCAGTAGCAGAGCAAATATCCTTTAGATAAGAAGAAGGCTGTTATAGACAAACAAATACCTTTAAAAAGACAGCAGCAAACAGATAAAAAGAGAATTGAAGACACAAAAAAGAAAATGCAGCGACAGAAGGAAGTGAAACAAAAGGCGGAGACACTTAAACAACAGCAGCAACAGCAGCAGCAACAGCGGTAGTAGCAGCAGCAGCAGCAGCTGCTGCTGCTGCTGTATCTGAGTTCATACAAGGAAGCGAAGAGGGCCTCTAAATAACCCTCTTTTTATTTTTCTTCAAAGCATCTTGAATAAATAAATTTAATATATTTTCTTCTGTATAATAACATTATAAAAGAAATAAACATATCTAATGCAATTAAAACTATCTTTTCGCTCTCTTTCTTCCTAGCAGATTGCTCGCAAATAAAATAAACAAAACCCTAAAAAAGAAAAAACTAACAGCAACTCTAAGGAAACCACCGGGGCCTTCTTTTAAAACCCTAAACCCTAAACCCTTCAATATAAATAATATAATTAAGAGTTAAATGAAAGTAAATAAAAGAAAACAAATCAATTAAATATTAAGAAGTTAGCAGTGCTAAACAAGAAGAGTAGAATGCGAAGAAATAGACGGTGAATTAAAACAAAAAGAGTAAAAGAAAGAAGATAAATAAAAATATTTAAAGAAAAGAATTCAATAGAGAGACTCTAATGAAGATATATAAATGTATATATAATATATACATACATATATATATATATATATATATATATTTATATATATATTTATATATATAATAAACATAAAGAGTTAAAAGATAATAATTTAATTAATAAATTCTTTCCTTTTATCTCTTTACATGCATATATAGTACAAACAAACAACTTTATCTAACTCTATTACTTTTATTCTTGTTATTATATTTAATAAAGAGATATAAATTAATGCAATCAAAGGAAATGAATTAAAAAAGAAAGGATTAACAAGAAACAAATTAAATAAATAGAACAAAAAGAAAAGAGCTGAAAAAAAGAGTTAGAAGAAAAGAGTATTAAAAAAAGTAAAGAGTTAAAGGATATAAGAATGAAAGAGAGGGGTTTTAAAGAAGATATATAAATAAAACAGATTAACAAAAGAAATTAATAAAAAGATATTAAAAGAATTAAATAAAAAGAATTAAATAAAAAGAATTGAAGGGGAAATGTGTTTTTAAATAAAAAGAGTTAAAAGAAAAAAGAGTTAAATAAAAAGAGCTAAAAGAAAAAGAATAAAACAAAAGAATTAAATAATAAAACAAAAAGAGTTAAA
>NW_013549881.1:16113-23169 GCF_000499425.1 Eimeria acervulina
ATATATATTTATATATATAATAAACATAAAGAGTTAAAAGATAATAATTTAATTAATAAATTCTTTCCTTTTATCTCTTTACATGCATATATAGTACAAACAAACAACTTTATCTAACTCTATTACTTTTATTCTTGTTATTATATTTAATAAAGAGATATAAATTAATGCAATCAAAGGAAATGAATTAAAAAAGAAAGGATTAACAAGAAACAAATTAAATAAATAGAACAAAAAGAAAAGAGCTGAAAAAAAGAGTTAGAAGAAAAGAGTATTAAAAAAAGTAAAGAGTTAAAGGATATAAGAATGAAAGAGAGGGGTTTTAAAGAAGATATATAAATAAAACAGATTAACAAAAGAAATTAATAAAAAGATATTAAAAGAATTAAACAAAAAGAATTAAATAAAAAGAATTGAAGGGGAAATGTGTTGTTAAATAAAAAGAGTTAAAAGAAAAAAGAGTTAACTAAAAAGAGCTAAAAGAAAAAGAATAAAACAAAAGAATTAAATAATAAAACAAAAAGAGTTAAAAGTAAAAAGAGATAAAAGTAAAAAGAATTAAATAAAATAATTAAACTAAATAAATAAAATAAATAAATAATTAAATATCATCATCCCCAATTAAAAAATCTATGAGCATTCCCACAAGATAAACATTCAAACTATTGCCTATCATACCCCTATGCTGCTTCACGTGCTGCTGCTGCTGCTGCTGCTGCTGCTGCTGCTGCTGCTGTTTGCTGCAGCAAGGAAAGGAGAACCAGGAAGGAAAGCCGTGAAGCCTCAGCTGCTCTCGAACAGAGAAGAAGCGGCAGCGGGTCTCAGGCGGAAGAATATCATGCAGCTCCACGTTGCGCTTCTGCTGCTGCTGCTGCTGCTGCTGCTGCTGTTGCTGCTGCTGCAGCAGTTTCTGTGGGTCGTCTAGCAGCAAAATGCTGCCGTACTGAGCTAGGCCGCTCCTCCCGTAGTTCCGCGTGAAGCAGCTGCTGCGTCTGCTGCTGCTGCAGACAAGGTCTACCATATGCCATGCCTTTTGCTTCTGCTCCTCGCTTAACTCCAACGCAGACAGCTCCTGCTGCTCCTGCTGCTGTTCTTGCTGCTGCTGTTGCTGCTGCTGCTGCTCGACATCGGATAAGGTGTCTTCGGTGAGTCCTCGAAACACCGTAGCGCTGCTGTTGGTGCTGCAGTTGCTGCTGGAGCTCTTGCTGCTGCTGCTGCTTGCGGCGCTGCAGCTGCTGCTGCAGCTCCGCGGAGGCAAAGAAGCATCAAGAAATGCATTCAGCGGCCAGATGGGGCAGCAGAAAAAGGCTTGAGAGGAATAAAGCCCTGGGATACGATCCAGCACCACAGGTCTCTTCCCCCGCAGAGGAGCAGCAGCAGCAGCAGGAGCTCCAGCAGCAGCAGCAGCAGCAGCAGCAGCAGGAGCTCCAGCAGCAGCACCAGCAGGAACCGCTTCGGGAGCACCGTTTGCAGCAGCAGGAGCAGCAGCCTCTGGGGCACGTTTATCAGCAGCGGAAGGATGCTCTTTCGCAGCAGCAGCTGCTGCATCAGCAGCAGCAGCAACAGCAGCAGCAGGAGCGTCTGTATAAGGAGCATTATCACGCAGCCATTGAGCATAGCGGCCGTCGTTATGATGAACTCTGCGAGCGAGCAGGAAGCAGCGTGAGCGTGAGTTGGGTATACCGAAGTGTAGGGGGTTGAGCAGCAGCAAATAAACAGTTTGATAGCCAAGGATGTCTAGCAGCAGCTGCAGCAGCATCTCGCAAGCTCGGCTCCCTTCAAATCCCCCTACATTCTCCAGCAGCAGAAACCGAGGTAAGGCAGCAGCAGGAAGCTGCTGCAGCACCTGCAGCAGCTGCAGCAAAGAGCAGCAACGAGGATCAGAGCTATCTTCTTTAAGCCCTCGCCTAGCAAATGGCTGGCATGGGGGGGACATCAGCCATGCATGCGCATGCAGATTTTCATAGAAAGAAATCGGTAGCTGCTCTATACCGATATTTAAACAAACAGTGCTGCTGCTCCTCCTGCTCCTGCTGCTTAGCTCAAGCACCTTCTTCTTCTGCTGCTGCTTCTTCGCCTGCTGCTGCTGCTGCTCCTCCCGCTCCTCATGATCCTGCTGCTGCGCAGGCGAGGACGGCTTGCAGAAATTGCTGCGGTACACAGCACATGCTGCATCGCTGACGTCAACCGCAGCAACAACCTGGAAGGGCAGCTCCGTGCTGCTGCTCCTGCTGCTGCTGCTGCCAGCGGCTGCAGCAGGTGCTGCTGCTGAGGGGGAGGCTGCTGCTGTTGGCCGCGTAGACTCCAGCAGCGGATGAACGCAGAAGCTGCTGCCGTCTGTAGGAATAGCAGCAGCAGTAAGCTGCTGCTGCGAGAGCCTACAAGAGCTGGCTGCTGCTGTAGGCGTGCCCAGTAGGCATCGGCATATATATTCTGCTTCTGAAGTTGCTCCTGCTGCACCTGCTGCTGCTGCGGGAGCTGAGTCTGCTGCCGCCCCCACTGCTGCTGTTGCTGCTGCTGCTGCTGCTGCTGCTGCTGTGGTGCCTGGGGGAAGAACCAGAGGGGCTGGGGGCCCCCCGCAGCAGCATCTGTCTAGATGGAGACCTCTGCTGCGTCTGAAGGCTCGCAGCTGCGCTGCATGCAGCAACGCACAGTGCATACCCCCAATTCCGCTGTACAGCTCCAGTACCCGCAGCGCCTCGCGAGGCATGCTGACGGGATCGACGGGATCGGGAGGATCGAGTTGTGGGGTGCCCATTGAAAACCTTAACACTCACCACAGAGAAGCAAAGAAGTATATATATATATATATATATATATATATATGTAGCAGGCGCTACACAAACAATATGCTTCTACTGCTTCTGCAGCATCAACAGCTGCTGCTGCTGCTGCTGCTCTTGCTAATGCTGCTGGCGCTGTTGCTGCTCCTGCAGCAGCAGCAGCAGCAACAGCAACAAATGCAGTGAGGGATAGAAGTCTCGGCTCTGTTAGAGGAGAGTATGAATGGCTGTACGTACACCCGAGCTCGCCTCTGGTCTTGGATTTGCTGAGGTATTAAACTAAAAACTTAATTCAAGAAAGAAGATTATCTAGCAGTTTTCTACTTCTGTTACTGCTGCTGCTGCTGCTGCTGCATGCAGTCAAGGAAGGACCCTCAGCAGCTGTGGGGCGGGGGCCCCCGCGCTGACGACGCGGCAGCGGTGGCAGTGGAGGAGTAAACAAGATAAAAAATAAGCAAAAAAGCTAGAAAATAAAAATAAAAAGAATATATTAATTAGATATTCGAGGTATATTAAAGATATTAAATGCTTTAAAGACGGACAATAAATTTAAAAATAAAATATTGAAAACTCCGAGACCGGGAATTGAACCCGGGTCTTCCGCGTGACAGGCGGAAATACTAGCCACTATACTATCTCGGACTGTATATTTTGCTTGCACCTGTCTCCTTCATCTTTATTTATATATTTATTTGTTTGTTTGTTCGTTCATTTTGCTTGCACCTGTCTCCTTCATCTTTATTTATTTCTTTATTTGTTTGTTTGTTTCGCTTGCAGTTGTCTCCTTCACCTTTATTTAGTGTTTGTTTGTTATGTCTTTAACTGTCTCCTTCACCTTGTCTGTTTATTGTTTGTTTATTTTGCTTGCAGCTGTCTCCTTCATCTTTATTTTTTTATTTATTTACTTGTTTATTGTCTTTATCTGTCTCTTTTATTTGTTTATTGTTTGTTTTCTCTTCATCGGTTTCTTTTATCTTTATATATTTATTTATTTATTCGTCCCCTCTTCTTCTTTTTCTTTTATTTGTCTCCTCCTTTGTTTTATGTCTTCTCTATTTGTTTGCTGCTGCCCTCTCTGTTCGTCTTTATCTGTCTCTTCTATCTTTTCGTTTATTTGTTTATTTTTTCTTCTCCCTCTCTTTTTGTCGTCTTATTCATCTCATTTGTCTCCATCGTTATTTGTTCACCTTTGTGTTTATTCTTCTGGTTTACAGCTCTTATTACTTCTTATTTGCTGCTGCAGCACCAACTGCATGCGCGTTGTTGTGGGGCCTTGCACCCCACACCCCACAAACACCAGCTACACTGATGCAAGCAAACGGGACCAGCAGCAGCAGCAACAACAGCAGCAGCAGCAGCAAAGGCATGTACACACTACAGCAGCAGCAGATGCAGCCGCTGCTGCAACAACTGCAACAGCAGCAGCAGCAGCAACAAGAGAAAAAGACTTAAAAGCGGTGTAAAATTGTGCGCCGTTCAAATACACAAAGCGTCATATCCCTCCCTAAAAGATATCCGGTGGGGGGGCCCCCCTAAACCCTCTGGGGGCCCCCCCCTAAACCCTCTGGGGCCCCCTCAAGCAGTGTGGGGGCCCCCTAAACCCTCTGAGGCCCCCCCCCAACCCCTTAACCTTCTGAGGGGCCCTCCTAAACGCTCTGGGGGGGGCCCCCATCTCTCCCTTACACTGCCGCCCTGCTGCTGCTGCTGCTGCTGCTGCTGCTATTGCTGCTGCTATTGCTGCTGCTACTGCTGCTGCTGCTGCTGTTTGCACCGTTTCTGCCGGGTGCTGCGACAAAATAACGACGCAGCAGCGCCTGCACCCCGTTGCATCTTCGAGCGGCTACTGTTGGCTTTTGCTGCTGCTGTGGGTTTACCTGTCGTTGCTGCTGCTGCTGCTGCTGCTGTTGCTGCTGCTGTTGCTGCTGCTGCAGTGGCTGCTGCTGCTCCTGCTGTTGCTGCTGCAGTGGCTGCTGCTGCTCCTGCTGTTGCTGATTGCTCTGTGGCCCGATTGGGGTGCCCAAGATTCTTCTGCCCGCTGCAATACTGCTGCTCCGATCACAGGTGCTGCTTGCACTGCTGTTGCTGTTGCTGCTGCTGCTGCTGCTTCTATTGGTGGTGCTGCAGTTCGTCGGTCGGTTGTTTCTGGGGGAGACTTCGGTGCAGCTATCGCTGTCACTGCTGTTATTGCTGCTGCTGGTATCGCTGCTGCTGCTGCTGGTATCGCTGCTGCTGCTGTTGCTGCTGCTGCTGCTGCTGCTGCTGTGTACAATGAAGTCGTGAAGATCAGAAGAATCATCACTGCAGCTCTCAACGCCGCTGGAGGAGTGGCGTCGTCTCCTGGGGCCCCCTCTCCTCCTCAGAACCCGCAGGGGGGCCCTCCTCCTGGTGTTGCTGCTGCTGCTGCCGCTGCTGCTGCTGCTGTCCCTCCGCCCCACTCGCTGAAGGCGCCCACCAGTAGTCGGCCTCGCGCTGCTGTTGAGAGAAAAGGAATCGAAATTCGCCAATGCGCTGCTGCTGCTGCTGCTGCTGCTGCTGCTGCTGCTGCTGTTGGTGCCCTCTGCAGCTGCAGCTTCTGCTGCAGTCTCCTCCGTTGCTTTCTTAATCCTCTTCCTCGGTCTTCTCCCCGGTTCTAGCCCCGCTGCTGCTGCGCGGCTGCTGCTGCTGCTGCTGCTGCTGCTGCGTGTACGTCGTGCACGGGGCTCCGTTGTGTCTCTTTGGCGTTGTCTATGCTGTCCCCTTCGCCCCCGCTGTCGCCTCTGCTGCTGCCTCTGCTGCCGCTGCTGCTGCCGTTGCTGCTGCCTCTGCTGCTGCTGGCGTCTGCGCCCGGGCGTGCTGCACCTGCTGCAGCGCCAGTCTCCCTGCGGAACAGCAGGAAGCGGGGGAGAGAGACAATATATATGAAAAGCTTCATTGCAGCCATCACAGAGCAGCAGCCGACTCCAATCATTATCTTGCCCACACACTTCGCACCCCCCAAAGGACCCCACCGATCCCACCGATCCCACCGATCCCGATCCCCGTCGCCGCTCCACAGGAGGAGGAAGCGGCACCTCCTCAACCAGCTGCAACCCTATCAAACATGCTTCGCCTCCTGTTGCTGCTCCTCCTGCTGCTGCTCCTGTTGCTGCTGCTGTCTCCGTACTGCCGCTGCTTGGCTGCTTCAGTTGGGGTGCTGAGACAGAACCAGAAGACAACGAGATGATCGGCTGCTGCTGTTGCTGCTGCTGCTGCTGCTGCTGCTGCTGCTGCTCAGTCTTCACCGGGCCTCCCTGGGGATCGTCTTTCACAGCAGCCTTTTGGCTCGCTGCAGCAGCAGCAGCTGCTGCTGCTGCTGCTGCTGCGCTGACGCGCCGACGAACAATGGTAGTAAAGGCCGTGGAGCAGAGAGGACATCTGCTGCTTATAGAAGCCCACCTGCAGCAGCAGCAGCAGCAACAGCAACAGCAGCAGCAGCACGGCTACGCACGCGTGCAAACTTGCAGAATGCCCGCAACGAAACTGCAGCAGCTCAGCGGCACCACGTTCACCCGCAGCAGCAGCAACTGCAGCAGCAACAGCAACAGCAGCAACAGCAGCAGACTGACTTGTAGAGACACGCGAAGCAGAAGAGGTGGCAGCAGGTTGGGAGGGAGGCTATTTCCTGCTGCTGCAGCAGCACCTCCGAGCAAATAACGCAAATCTCCTCTCGCAAGTCAACTCGCAGCACTGCAGCAGCAGCAGAACCCCAGCCTGCCCTTATCCGGCTGCTGCTGCTGCTGCTGCTGCTGTTGCCGCTGCTGCGCCGGCGGGCTCCAGCAACGCCTCCTGCTGCGGTGCTCGCTGCTGCGGCAGCAGGAGGAGAAGCAGCAGGCTGCAGAGCTGCTGCTCCTGTTGCTGCTGCTGCGCCGTCTCCAACAGCAGCAACTGCAGAACTCCCGTTGCTGCTGTAGGCTAAGTCCTACAGCACCCACACAAACACCCATGTCACCAAACCTCAGCAGCAGCAGCAGCAGCAGCAGCAGCAGGACAGCGGGCAGCAGCAGCAGCAGCGGCAGCAACAAAAAGCAGCAGTACCAACAACAGGACAGATGACAGTAGCCTCAACAGCAAGAACAGAAGCAGCAGCAACATATGCGGCAGCAGCAACAGCAGGAGATGCAGCAGCAGCAACAGCAACAGCAGATGCAGCAACAGCAACAGCAGATGCAGCAACAGCAACAGCAGATGCATCAACAGCTGCGACAGCAGCAGCTGCAACTGCAGCAGCAGCTAAAGCACCTCTGCGCTTGCTGCC
>NW_013549881.1:23269-24790 GCF_000499425.1 Eimeria acervulina
CTGCTGCTGCGCCGTCTCCAGCAGCAGCAACTGCAGAACTCCCGTTGCTGCTGTAGGCTAAGTCCTACAGCACCCACACAAACACCCATGTCACCAAACCTCAGCAGCAGCAGCAGCAGCAGCAGCAGCAGGACAGCGGGCAGCAGCAGCAGCAGCGGCAGCAACAAAAAGCAGCAGTACCAACAACAGGACAGATGACAGTAGCCTCAACAGCAAGAACAGAAGCAGCAGCAACATATGCGGCAGCAGCAACAGCAGGAGATGCAGCAGCAGCAACAGCAACAGCAGATGCAGCAACAGCTGCGACAGCAGCAGCTGCAACTGCAGCAGCAGCTAAAGCACCTCTGCGCTTGCTGCCTCCAGCAAATCCATAATATCTTCTCCCCACTCCACACGCAGCCACGAGTAGTCTTGCTGCTGCTCTTGCTGCTGCTGCTGCTGCTGCTGTGGAGGCTGTTGGTGTTGCTGCTGCTGTAGGTGCTGCTGTTGCTGAGGCTGCAGCTGCTGTTGCTGTTGCAGCTGCGGCTGTTGCTGTTGCTGCTGCCGCTGCCAAGGGCTACTTTGTTGCACTTGATGGCTGAGATGCTGCTGCTGCAGATGCTGCTGCTGTTGATGCTGCAGATGCTGCTGCTGCAGCGACTGCAATCCCCTTTGCTGCTGCGGCGGCAGCAGCACCTGCTGCTGCTGCTGCTGCAGCGTAGTTGCTGCGTGCCCCGTGGTTGCTGGGGTCCGCTGGATGGCGTGCTGCTGCAGCAGCCCTCGCTGTTGCTGCGGCTGTTGTAGCTGCTGCTGCTGTTGTAGCGGCTGTTGCTGCTGCAGCTGCTGCTGCTGCCGCATGTTGTGCCAATTCAGAACTTGCTGCTGCTGTCCGCTCCAACGAATCTGCTGCTGCTGCTGCTGCTGCTGCATCTGCTGTTGCTGCGGCTGTTGCTGCTGTCGCCTGTGAGGCACAGGTGGCGTTGATGGGTCCCCGCATAGAAGCATTGCCCCGACGCAGCTGCTGCTCTTGTTGCTGCAGCTGCTGCTGCTGGGGCTGCTGTTGCTGTAGCTGCTGCTGCGGTTGTTGCTGCCGCTGCTATAGTGGCCGCCACCGTTGCTGCTACTGCTGCTGCTGCTGCTGCTGCTGCCGCTAAGCTGCATACTGTAAGTATTCCAAACCCTTCGGGGCTTCACCCACTGCTGCTGAGCAGAAGGCGCTTGCTGCTGCTGCAGCCACGGACGGGTCAGCTGCTGCTGCTGCTGCGGCCGGAGCGGGCTGCTTTGCCGCTGCGCCAGCTGCTGCTGCTGCTGCTGCTGGGCTCGTTGCAGATGAAGCTGTGGCTGCTGCATTTGCTGCTGCTGCGGCTTCTGCAGCAAAGGCGACTTCTGCGCCTGCTGCTGCGGATGCAGGTTCTCCCAGAGTGGACTGCTGTGTCGCTGCTGCTGTTGCTGCTGCTGCTGTTGCTGCTGCTGCAGCTGCCGCTGCCACTGCGGCTGCTGTCGCTGCTGCTGCTGCTGCTGCTGCACACCGACTCCAGCAAA
>NW_013549881.1:24890-33671 GCF_000499425.1 Eimeria acervulina
CGCAGAAGGCGCTTGCTGCTGCTGCAGCCACGGACGGGTCAGCTGCTGCTGCTGCTGCAGCCGGAGCGGGCTGCTTTGCCGCTGCGCCAGCTGCTGCTGCTGCTGCTGCTGCTGGGCTCGTTGCAGATGAAGCTGTGGCTGCTGCATTTGCTGCTGCTGCGGCTTCTGCAGCAAAGGCGACTTCTGCGCCTGCTGCTGCGGATGCAGGTTCTCCCAGAGTGGACTGCTGTGTCGCTGCTGCTGTTGCTGCTGCTGCTGTTGCTGCTGCTGCAGCTGCCGCTGCCACTGCGGCTGCTGTCGCTGCTGCTGCTGCTGCTGCTGCACACCGACTCCAGCAAATGCAAAGCTGTTGCCATGATTGGGCACGAAGGCCCCCCAGCCGCTGTTGTTGCTGCTGTTGCTGCTGCTGCTGCTTGTGCCGCTGCTGCTGCTGCCGCTGCTGCTGCTCCCGCTGCTGCTGCTGTGGTTACGAACAACCGCATCCAGCAGGGAAAGCGGCGGATCGCGGCTCCTGGCTGTGGACGAAGGCGCCGATTGCTGCTGCTGCTGCTGCTGCTGCTGCGGGTGTTGTTGCTGCTGTTGCTGCTGCTGCACCAGGTACGGAAACGACGCAACGCGAAGCCCTGCGCCTCTATTCGGTGAATAGACTTGCTGCTGCTGCTGCTGCTGCTGCTGAGCTAGATCCTTAGGAAGCAGCTCCATGGCAGCGGCAACATCTGCACAGCGCACACTGCGTGGTGTCCCTGCGGAGTTGCTGCTGCTGCTGCTGCTGTTGCTGCTGCTGCAGGCGGCCGCTCTGCTGCTCCCCGCAGGGGAGGCAGGCTGCAACGGCCGCTGCTGCTGCAGCTCCACGCCCTGCTGCATCAGCACTGCTGTAGTTTGTCATGGGCTGCTGCTGCTGCTCCTGCTGCTGCTGATTTTGCTGTTGCCGCTGCACTGCCCACGCGGTGATTGCAATGATGCGTGGCAGCAGCAGCAGCAGCAAAGACCTCCTTGCTGCTGCGCTTCTTTGCTGCAGGGGCGCAGCCACAGCAGCGCCATCGGCCTAGCTGCTGCTGCAAATGCTCCTGCTGCAGTTGCCGCTGCAGCGAATGCTGCTTTCCCTGCTGCTGCTGCTGCGGCGGCAGCTGCGGCTACAGGGGGTCGGCCTTACTGCGGGATGGTCGCAGCATGGCTGCTGCTGCTGCTGCTGCTGCTTCTCCCGCTGTTGCTGCAGCACCGCTACTGCTGCAGCACAACTGCTGCCGACTTGGTGTCTCGCTGCAACTAGCGCAGCAGCAGCAGCACTAGCAGCAGCAGCAGGAGGTGGAAGAAGCAAAGATTAAAAAGGGCGCAGCAGCTCAAGCAGTGTGCAGCATCGCCGCGAGCAGCTGCTGCAGAGACCGGCGTCTTCCTCAGCAGCAGCAGCAGCAGCAGCAGCAGAAACTGCTGCAGGTGTTATACCTAAATTCGGGTGTATAGGTAGCTCCACGTGTGCTGTGGCCTCAATAAAGCAGCCAGGAGACAAAGCGCAGCAGAATCTGCATGCAAAATAAACTTCTTTGCTGCACCCACCTGGGGGGCGCTGGGGTTGTTGTTGCGGCTGCCGCTGCTGCTGCTGCTGCTGCTGTAGGGCTGCTGCATGCATGCACAGGAAACAGAGGAGAAGTTCGCTGGGAAGAAAAACAAATGTTATAAGGGCTCCTTTTCAATGGCAACTTTGAGCTGCAGCAACTGCAGCAAGCAGCAAGACCAGCAGCAGCAGCAGCAGCAGCAGCAGCAGGAGCAGCAGCAGCTGCTGCTGCTGCTGGAGCTGCCTTGACACCTCCTATTCAGGCAAATTCTTCGTAGCGCACGTAGTTAAGGAGCAGCAGCATTTGCTGTTTTAGAAGCCCCTTTCCTTTAACTCCCGTTGCGGCTGCTGCTGCTGCTGCTCCTGCAGCTGCTGCTGTTGCTACGGGGGCCCCTGCTACACGTTGGTTGTAGCAGCAGCAGAAAAGCAGCAGCAGCAGCAGCAGTCTCCTAGTGCTGTCTTTCAGCTTTAGGGCTATCAGGGAGTACCCCCACGCGCTGTTGCTGCTGCGCGTTGCTGCTGCTCGTTGCTGCTGCTCGTTGCTGCTGCTGCTCTTGCTGCTGGCGTGTAAGCAGCGCAACCGCTGCAGCAGCAAACAAACATTCGGTACCTTCTAAGCGTTCCGGCTGCTGCTGCTCCTACTGCTACTACTACAGCAGCAATGTCAAGCACACGAGGTAGGCCCCAGACCCTCTGCTGCAGCAGCAGCAGCAGCAGCGGGAGCAGCAGCAGCAGCAGCAACAGCAGCAGCAAGACGTAGGCATGCATTCAGGGTTGAGAGATTTTGCGTTGGTGCTTCTGCAGGTTCAGTCTCCGCTCTTGTAGGGGGCAAGCCCCTTGCAGCTCCTGCTGCAGCAGAAGAGCGCAGCAGCAGCAGTAGCAGCAGCAGCAGCAGCAGCAACATGAAGAGCAACGGGAAGAAGAGCCACCACCACCACAAGAAGCGGCGTCGCAGCAGCAAGCACGGCCGCCGCCACCGCAGCAGCAGCAGCAGTAGCAGCAGCAGCAGTAGCAGCAGCAGCAGCAGCAGCGAGGGGGAGCAGCAGGAAGAGCTGCCGTTCTTTATGATGGATTCGACAATTCGCGCTGCTGTTGCAGAGAGGAAGCGGCAGCAGAAGCAGCAAAAGAAAGAAGCAAAACGCATGCAAAGAGCAGCAAAAAAAGCAGCAAAAAAAGAAGCAAAGCGCCTGAAGAAATTAGAGAAGAAGCGAAAGAGGGAGGAAGCAGCAAACAGCAGCAGCAGCAGCAGCAGCAGCAGCAAGAAACGCAAGAGAGAAAAAGATACAAGCAGCAGCAGCAGCAGCAGCGACGAAGATGATAGCCGCAGGAGCAAAAGCCCCCGTCCACACAAACAGAAGGTACCCCCTCTCTGCTGCTGATGCTGCTGCTGTTGCTGCTGCTGCTGCTGCTGCTTCTATTTGTCTGTCTGCTGCTGTTCCTGCTGCAGCAGAAGACAGAATCTATTTTTTGTTTTGCGCAGGACTAACGGCCTTCGTCTCCTCAGCAACAGCAGCAGCAGCACTAGGATTTAACCAGTAGGAGAAGCAGCAGCAGCGCAACGAATTGCAGCAGCAGCACAGCAGCACTAGTAAGTGCGGGAGGGGTTGAGCCAGCGCCGCCACCAACGCAGCAGCAGCAGCAGCAGAAGTTGCAGCGGCAGCGAAGCCTTGCTCTCTTGCTGCAGCACTTTGCGTTGTTGCTGCTAATGGGAAGCCCTGCTGACTTGCAGCGACGTTGAGGTTTATCAGCTAGCTAGCTAGCTAGCTACGTAGCTGGTCTCATAGCTAGCTAGCTAGTTAGTTAGCCAGCTAGCTAGCTAGATAGCTAGCTAGCTAGATAGCTAGCTAGCTAGCTGCTTGCTACGGCCTTACTCTGGAGAGGGGCTTTGCGGCGCCTTGAACAGGTCGCGTATTAAGCGGCTCACAACATATTAGCTGCCGAGCTAGCTAGCTAGCTAGCTGGCCCCTTAGCTAGCCAGCTAGCTAGCTAGCTGTTTTCATGCTAGCTAGCCGGCCTTTTAGCTAGCTAGCTAGCGCTTTAGCTAGCTAGCTAACTATGCATGCTAGCTAGCTGGCCTTTTTACCTAGCTATCTAGCTGTTTTGCATGCTAGTGCATGCATGATAGCTAGCTAGCTGAACATCTAGCTAGCTAGCTAGCTAGCTAGCTAAGGAGCTAACTATCAGGGACCCGCCGCCTTGTGAGGGGGTGAGGAAACGAAGGGATTGTCTCCGCTTGGAGGCAGCGCTGCTTCATCATCTGCTTTTCATTTGCTGCAGTGCTGCTGCAGCAAGCTTGCTTCGGCTGCTGCTGCTGTTGTTGGTGATGGTGCCGCTGCTGATGCTGCTGCTGTTGTTCTTGTTGCTGCTGCTGCTGCTGTTTTTCTCGTCGCTGCTGCTGCTGCACAGACACCGCGTGGATTTCTCGTGCTTGCTTAGGCTCACAGCAGCTGCAGCAGCAGCTGCCTCAGCACCAGCTGCAGCAACAACAGCAGCAACAGAAGCAGCAGCAGCGGAATGCCAGAGGAGCAGAAGGGTGGCCCGAGCTGCATCAGTGTGCTGCTGCTGCTGCGGCTGCAGCAGCAGCAGCGCGGAAGCCACGGCGGTGTTGGCGTGTCTCGATCGTTGCTGTGAAGTACATTCACCTGCTGCTGCTGCAGCAGCTGCTGCTGCAGCTGTTGCTGCAGCTGTTGTTGCTGCTGCTAGAGCCAGCAGACAGCTCCAGAGATCTTGCTGCAGTTGTGGGGTGGCCGCTGCATGCGTTTGACACAGCAGAGAAGGAACAGACGGGGTTTTTCTTTGCTGCTGCTGCTGCTGCTGCTGCTGCTGCTGCTGCTGCAGAAGCTGTGAGGAGGAGATATGGCGTCTTATTTTTTGTTAATATATACGCAGCAGCATTTTTTTAAGAAAGATATTCATCAGCAGCAGCAAAAAGAGAGAGAAACAAAACGAGTAAATGAACAACAGACAGACAGAGAAAGCGACAGAAAAAATAAATAAAAATAAATAAATAAATACAAATAAATAAATAAAAGTAAATAAAAAATAAGTATAAATAAATATATAAACAGACACAAAGAATAAAATAAATAAAATAAATAAATAAACAGCATAAACAAACAAACGCAATAAACAAACAAAGACAGACAAAGACAGAGATAATCAGAGACAGTCGGTTTTCTTCGGTTTTGTTTGTGTGTCTGCTATTTGCTGCATGCATATTAATAATAAATCCTTTTAAACAAACGCATTTGCCTCCCTCTTCAGTATTGCTTTTCTTTCTATATCTTATATATACATATATATATATATATATATTTATTTATATCTTTTGTTTTTATAGCTTTTGTTTTGTTTTGTTTTGTTTTTGCTGCACTTGCATTCATTTTATTTAGGTGTACAGGCAGATATCTGCTGTCTTGCGGCCTTTTTATTTTTTTATTTTTGTTGTTTGCGCCTTTGTTTTTTGCTTCCTAAGCCTAATGACTGCTTCTCTACTTTAACTTCTTCTAATACTAATATATATATATATATATATAAATAAATAAATAAATAAATATATATATATATATTGATGTGTGTGCATGCAAATGGTGTATCGCTATCTAATTAGGTCGCTCTTCAGTTTACGCCTACATATATATATATACATTTATATATGTATATATATTATATATATATGCATATACATATATATATAATATATATTTATATATTTATATATATTCATATATATACATATATATCTATATAGGGTTCTGTACATATATATATGTATATATGTGCAGATATAAATAAATAAATAAATATATATAAGTATATACATATATTCATTTATTTATTTATATATTTATATATATCTATATTTATAAATATAAAGAAATAGAAGGAGAGACGGAGGCATATGGCGGTGTGCAGTGCTGGGAAGCCAAAAGACGGCAGCAGCAACAGCAACTGCTGCTGCTGCTGCTGCTGCTGCTGCTACTACTACTGCTGTTGCTGCTGCATATGTTTGTTCGTGCGTGTGTTGCTGCTGCAACTGCAGCTGCTGCGTGTGTTGCTGCTGCATATGCTGCTGCATGTGTTATGCTGCTGCAACTGCAGCTGCTGCTGCTGCTGCTGCTGCTGCATGCATTGCTGCTGCTACAATGATGATGCTCTTACAAAGCGAGCGAAGAGTGCGAAGGGATCCAGGAGCCTGGAGAAGAAGGTGAGCGGGGAGCTTGCGGCGCTCAGTGCTGCCTTGCTGCTGTCGCTGCTGCTGCTGCTGCCGCTGCTGCTGCTGCTGCTGGCGGCTGCATCAGGAGAAGTATAAGAAGACGGAGCTAAGGCGGTGCTGCTGTCTGCTGCAGGATGTGCGGGTATAACAAGCACAGGGTATGGGTGGCTGCCTGCTGCTGCTGCTGCTGCTGCTGGGTTATAGGGATAAGGGGATGTACCGGATTGGCCTGCTGCTGCTGCTGCAGCAGCAGCAGCAGACGAGGGGTTATTTATTAGGCCTTGAGAGGTTGGTGCTGCTCCTGCTGCTGCTGATGCTGCAGCAGCACCAGGTGTAATGTATTGATCATGCGGAGCTTTTCCTGCTGCAGTTGTGTTGCTGCTGTTGGTGTTCGATGTGTTGCTGATAAGCTGCTGCTGCTGCAGGTGCTGCTGCTGCTGCCAGCGATAAAATGCTGTTGCTTCGGGCGTTTCAATCCCTCTGTCGTGATTATTAAGCGCATGCACCAGCTGTATTGCTGCTGCAGCATTAACCACGCCTCCTGTTGCTACGCTGTCTTGAAGCGAAGCTAAAGGAGATACGCTGTACAGCAGCACATCACGCACTTCTGCTGCAGCCATATGCCTACGCTCCCCCCACACCAACGCAGCAATACCTGAGCAGCAACAAACAAAATCTGCGTATAAACATTAATAACAATATACAACCACACACATGCATATACATATATATACATATACATATATAAATATATATACATATACATCTATATATATACATATACATATATATATATACATATATATATATATAAGCACACACTTACATATACATATACATATACATATACACATATATATATATATAAATATATATATATATATACATATACACATACATCTAGATATTATATAATTGTGTAAACAGACATAAAAATGTAAAAATGTAAAATGCATAAATAGCCAAAAACAAATATAAAAACAAAATACAAACAAACACAAAAATATAAATATAAACAATCTAATATAAATATAAACACAAATAATATAAATATAAACAATATAAATATAAACAATATAAATATAAACAATAAATAAATAAATATAAACAATAAATATAAACAATAAATATATATATTTGTATATAGACCTGCAACAAGGGGGGTGGCCATAGAGGTGCCGCTCTTGAAGCCGTATCGGTCGCCGAATTGGCTGGCCGGCAAAGTCGAAATGATGTCCGTCCCAGGCGCAGCCAAATCCACGTTGTAACGCCCTGCGTAGCACACACAAATGCTTCCGCTGCTGCTCCTCCTGCTGCTGCTCCTGCTGCTGCTGGTGATGGTGCTGATGCTGCTGGTGCTGATGCTGCTGGTGATGCTGCTGGTGCTGCTGGTGATGCTGGTGGTTGTGCTAGTGCTGATTGTGCTAGTGCTGCTGATGATGGTTATGCTAGTGCTGCTGCTGCTGCTAGTTGTGGTGCTGCTGCTGCTGCTACTTGTCAGCATCACCATCAACACCAGCAGCATCAACACCAGCAGCATAAGCAGCAGCAGCAGCATAAGCAGCAGCAGCAGCAGCAGCAGCAGCAGCAGCAGGAGTGTGATTGATACCATAGTTGGATGAAGCAGAGAGTTTGCCGGTCGGGGCTAAATTTGCGACTCGCAGCAAATTGCGAAAGCCGCGGCCAGTGCGCCAGTCGTATCCCCAGTTAGGCGGAAAGTCTTTGCTTCTGTTAGTGATTAAATATGTATATATATTTGTTTTGTTTTTATTTATATTTATTTTGTTTTTATTTATTTTGTCGGGGGGTCGTTTGTTTATATATTCAAGTTCAGGGGGTCGGCGTTTGTAATAATGCGCAAACACACTCATACACAAAATAAAAATATTTTGTAACAGTGATGCTGCAGCAGCACCAACAGCAGCAGCAGATCCAGAGGCAGCAGCAGTAGCAGCAGCAGCAGCAGCAGAAGATGCAGAGACAGAGGCTGAAGCAGTCAAAGAAGCAACAGGAGCAGCAGGAGCAGGTCCAGTAGCCGCTGTCGCAGCAGCAGCAGCAGCACCACCACCACCAGAACCATCAGCAGCACAATCAGCAGCAGCAGCATTATCAGCATCAGCAGCACCATCAGCAGCACCATCAGCAGCAGCAGCACCATCAGCATCAGCAGCACCATCAGCATCAGCAGCAGTATCAGCAGCAGCGTTATCAGCATCAGCAGTATCAGCATCAGCATCAGCAGTATCAGCATCAGCATCAGCAGCAGCATCAGCAGCATCATGAGCAGCAGCATGAGCAGCAGCAGCAGCAGAAGGTATTACGTGGTATTATCTGCTCCTGCATTATCAACAGCAGCAACAAACAGCTGTCCTTGTGCTTCAGCTTGTTCTAAAGCTAAGCGCAGAGCTTCCGACCGAAAAGAGAAGCCCCAAGAGTTTGTGCTGATTGCTGCACCCATCTGCAGCGAATAGGCAATTGCTTCTACTGCTGCGCTGCTCCTCTTCTCAAACTTCAAAGGCATCAGCTTCACTCGCCAGTTCGCACCTAACATCAAACATAGCAGCAACAGCAGCAGCAGCAGCAGCAGCAACAGCAGCATCAACAGAAGCAGCAGGAATAGTAGTCGTAGCAGCATAGGAGTAGTAGTAGGAGTGTTAGGATGTGCTGCATCTTCTTTTATTATCTTTTATCTTATTATCTTTTACTTAATTTTATTATCTTTTATTCTATTATCTTCTCTTTTACTCTATTTCTACCCCTCTATTATTTTATATTTTTATATTATCTAATCAATACTGCATTTCTAATGCTTCAATATAATATATAATATAATATAATATAATATAATATAATATAATATAATACAATATGATATAATTCAACATAATATAATATAACATAACATAATAAAATAAAATAAAATAAAATAAAGTAAAATAAAGTAAAATAAACTAAACTAAACTAAACTAAACTAAACTAAAATAATATATATATATATATATTTATATATATA
>NW_013549880.1:0-14061 GCF_000499425.1 Eimeria acervulina
TGCTGCATCTCTGCTTGCTCATGTGCCGTCGCAACGGCAGCTGCTGCTGTTTTTCCTTCTGTTTTTTCTAATTGCATTGCTGCGTCATGAATGGATAAGCTGCTGCTGCTGTTGTTGCTGCTGCTGCTGCTGCTGCAGTGCTGCGAGCAGCAGGTGGTTGGGTGCGGGATAAGTTGCTCGACATTCCTTCTACTGACATCGACATTGCAATCGACTGTCTCTCAGGCCTGCAGTTCGCCACTGTACTCGTTAAGTATGTTGCTGCTGTTGCTGCTGTTGCTGCTGCTGTTGCTGTTGTTGCTGCTGCTGTTGTTGCTGCTGCTGCTGCTGTTGCTGCTGCTGCTGCTGTTGCTGCTGTTGTTGCTGCTGCTGCTTTGGAACCACGTCGTTGCTGCTTCCTGTATTCGTATTTTGTTTGTATGTGGCTGCTGCGTGTGTCTGTTTTTTTATGTCTTTTTGTTTCTGTCTTTGTATCTCTCCGTTTGTCTTTGTCTTTGTTTCTGTTTCTTTGTGTCTCTCTTCCTTTTTATTTATTACTGCCCCTGTCTCTTTCTCACTGTCCTCTCTCTTTGTCTCTGTCTCTGTCTCTATCTCTGTCTCTGTGTGTGTCTCTGTTTCTGCCTCTGTCTGTCTCTCTCTGTCTCTGTCTCTGTGTCTGTCTCTATCTTTGTTTCTTTGTCTGTTGCTCTTTTTCTTTCTCTCTTTATATGCGTATATATGTATACATATATATATATATATATATATAAATATATATATATATATATGTATATATGTATACGCTTCTCTGTCACATCTTTTTTAACTCTGTTTTTTCTGTCTCCTTCTCTGTCTCCTTTTCTTCCTCCGTCTCTCCCTCGCGTTCCTTATGCCTTATATAATTATTTATTAATGTGTATATTTATTTACATTTGTTTATTAATATTAATAAATAGTAATTTTGTTTCTTAGGTGGCTTGAGAAGAGAGGCGAAGGGCCAAGGGGCTTCGGAGTAATATCTAAGAATGTAGAGCAGAGCAAACATTTAGAGACAGTTACGATGCGTATCCACTCATTTTCTATTGATTTTGTTCATCTAAGACAAGAGACATATACCTCCACCCCCAGCAACAGCAGCAGCAACAACAGCAGCAGCAGCAGCAGCAGCAGCGGCGGCGGTAGCAGGATCCCCACCAGTACGCCCTTCGGCACACCGCTACAAGACGCTCAAAGAAGAGACTTTTGCTGCAATTCTTTGTTTTATAATTTAAAGACAAAAGAAGTAGAAGACTGGAATGAAAGGGGCGTCGCCGATATTAATAACTGTCTCTTACGTGCTGCTGCACCTGTCCCTAAGGAGACACTCGAAGAAGATCCCCTGCGTCTACTGCGGGCCATTCGATTTGCTGCTGCTCTCAACTTCCGTCTTGAACGCAGCCTTGCTGCTGCTGCTGCAGCAGCAGACGTGCATGCAGCATTAAGACATAAGGTCTCCAAGGAGCGCGTCGGCATTGAAATCAAAAAAATGTTCTCCGTATCCACCAGAACACAAACTAGAGCGCCTGCTGCAGCAGCACCAACTGCTGCTGCTGCAGCAGCAGCAGCACCAGCTGCTGCAGGAACAGCAGCAGCACCAGCTGCTGCACCCGCAGCCACGCCTGCAGCTGCAGCAGCACCAAATGCAGCAGCAGATGCTGCTTTGCTTCTTCAGGAGCAGCAGAGGAAGCTGCTGGAAGGCCCTCTAAAGGGCGCTTTGAGAGGCATGCTGCTGTTGCTGCAGCTGCAAGTGTGGGGTACAGTGACTGCGCTGCCTGCAGATCATGAGGTGTACAGACACCCTGAGGGTATGGGGCTATCCTGCGAGAGCAGCAAAGCACGAAAGGGCCTCAAGGCCCTCGCTGAAGAGCTTAAAAGGGAACACGATCCCGTCGATCCCAGCACTGAGTGCAGCAGTGTGGGGCCTCTTGGAGCGTCGACTCTGCTGGCTCTGAGACACCTAGTTGCTCGGCGGCTGCTGGTGCGGAAGCTCCAGCAGCAACAGCAACAGCAGCAGCAGCAGCAGCAGCAGGCTGCAGCAGCAGCGGCAGGAACTGCTGAAATGACGGAGTTGTATGAAGGTTTGAGTAGAGGAGTTGAGATGAAGGAGGGGGACAACGCACTGCGCCAGCTGCTGTTTGCTGCTGTGCTGCATCCGCTGAAGTGTCTCCTTGCGGTGTCTCCAACTGCCCCGCGTGTGCGGCCCCTAGAAGGAGACATTGTTGCTGCTGCTTGGAAGCTCCCCAATGCTGATGCAGCAGCAACAGAAGACTTTGTACGGCATGCAGCGCTGCTGCGAGCAGCAGCAGACGAAGAAGCAACCCTGCAGCAGCAGCAGCAGCAACAGCAGCAGCAGCAGCAGCAGAGGGTCCGTCTGGGGCTGTTGATACGTGACGTCGGGCCCCATTGGAAGGAGGCCATCCTCTTAGCAGCAGCAGAAACCCTGGGGGCTTTGATCAGCAGCGACGCTGCAGCAGCAGTTGCTGCAGCACACGCAGCAGTGACTGGGGGGCGCTGCGCAGCTGCAGCAGCAGCAGCAGCAGCAGCAGCACAGGAGACAGAAGCGCAGCAGCAATTGCGACAGAATAAGAGAGGCAATGAAGTTGAATGCCTTAAAGAGCAGAAGAAGGCGTGTGGCCTGGATAGAGAAAAAGAGCTTCTTGGTGGAGAGACAACTGCAGCAGCAGCAGCAGCAGATGAAATTGCTGCTGAAGTGTCCATAGAAGACCTCGACTATCTCCTCCTCTCCAAAGAAGAGACAGCAAAGGAGACACTCCGCCGCCTGCTGTACCTCAAGGAGACAGTTGAAGCCCTCGATCTTCATGATGTGTGGCGTCTGCAGCCGCTCTGCAACGGGAAAGAGGTTTGCTGCTGCTGCTGCTGCTGCGCGTGCTGCTGCTGCTTCTGCTGCTGCTAGTAGTGTGCCTTGTACTGCGTAGCGCTGCTGCGCTTTGGTTTTCGGATCTGAAGGGCCGCGGATGTTGCTGCAACTACAATTGCTGCTGCTGCTGCTACAACTGCAATCGCTGCTGCTGCTGCTGCTGCTGCTGCTGCATGCGTACAGGTGGCGGCAGCCATCCCAGGCCTTTCGGGGGTCGAGTTGGGGGCTATGATGGAGCAGCAGGTGTGTGTTCTTGTAGAAGAATAAATAAATATAATATATATAATATGTATAAATGTATAATATATATATATATATATTTATATAAGGCCTAAAGGGTTGTCTGGAAGCGTTGCTTAGATTTAGGGTTTAGGGTTTAGGGTTTAGGGTTTCGGTGATGTGCTGCTGTGCTGTGTGTAGCGCCTGTGGCAGTTGGCCAACCCGGGGAAGACAGCAGCGGAGTGTCTGCAGCATTTGCGGTGTCTCCATCAGACCGCAGGAAAGAAAGGCTGATAAAAGGGCTTATTCTTCAGGGTTTAGGGTTTAGGGTTTAGGGTTTAGGCTGCCCCTTAAGCCTGCTAAGGGTTGAGCTGGCGGGGCTTTTTTTTGAGGAACCTCCTCGTTGGCTTTTGTTGAAAACATTTAATGCGTAATCCGATGCACTTGGATATTAGGTCTTAGGGTTTAGGGTTTAGGGTGTAGAGTTCATTATTCAGGGTTTAGGGTTTAGGGTTTAGGCGCAGTGCTGCTCTGTGGGGTGTACTGCTGCGCCCGAATGGGTAACCTCTTGCAGATATATTCAACAAGAGAAACAGCCTTTGAAGCCCTAAACCCTAAACCCTAATCAACGGCGGCCTGAGGGAAGGGAGGCTTTCCTCCGCTAGCGGGGCAGCAAACCCTAAACCCTAGAGCGCATCCGCTGGGCAGCTCGCTGGCAGGTCTGTGGCAGCAGCAGAAGCAATTGCTACAGCAGCAGCAGCAGCTGCTGCTGCTGCATTTGTATGATAGTATAAGAGAAACTTCTTCCCTCTCAGACAGCCACACAAGAGGGGCCCCCCATTCTATAAAATGAGACCGGGGGTACAAGGGGGCCCCCCAGGACCCCTCTATTAACAAGGCCTCCTCTATGCATTCTTCTACTCACCTCTTACTAGACAATCAGAGGCTATGATATATGTATATATGCATTCACCTCCGCTACATATATATAAATATACTTTAATAAAAAAAAAATATATATATATATATGAATGCTAGGTGGATATATCTAGAAATGTGTGTGCGTACATATTATGTATACACACATGCATGCATATAGGTATGCATATATATATATATATATATATATATATATGTATATATATATATATATATACACGCGGATGTATGTGTCTGTTCTATCCTGCCTGTAGAAGTATATAGAAGTACACACCACAGACAACTAATCGGTCTCAATAAAAGATTAATTTTAGCTATATATATAATTGTTTTCATATATAAAGAAGAAAGAATTCAGGTGACTTACACTTCTTTGGGGGCCCCTCAGCAGTATCGACGTTGGGGGCCCCCCGGGGGCCCCTGCCTCTCTTTTTAAGGGCTTGTTTTTGCTGCCTTTGAAGACAACTTCGTTGTATATTTACTTCTTTATTTTTGTTTGTTTTGATGCGGATAAGAACAAAGGGCCTCTGTGTTTGCTTGTATAAGAAGAAGATACTGTTTGGGGGGTAGCAGCAGCAGCAGCAGCAGCAAGGGGGCCCCTTACTACATCTCTCAAGGGGGCCCCTACGGATGATTTCTTCTTCTTTCTCTCTTCGGCCTTGAATAAAGGCCCTTCATCTGACTCCATTTGCACAAACGTTTCAATAAAGGGGGCCCCTCTAACCAGCGAAAAGGGGAGGGGGCCCCATGCTGTTTCAATATATCTCGGGGGTCCCCTGGGCTGTGAGGGGCCCCCCTCGCTGCTTTCGTCGGCTCGCCTTCGCTTCTGTGGGGCCCCCCAGGGCTTTCCATAGCCAGGGAAGAAGCAGAGGGGGCCCCCAGGGGGCCCCAGGGGGGCCCCCCCAGGGGGCCCCCCAGGCCCGCACTGGGGGCCCCCGCAGGAGCAAGGAGGTCCGAACAGAGGCCAGGGGCCCCCCACCCGCCTCCAATAGGGGAAAGCCTCCAGGGGGGGCCCCCAAGGGAGGGCTTTGGGGGGCCCCTGGGGGCCCCCAAGCGTCGTACGCGCGATTTCCTCGCCCAGATCTCGATGAAGCTGCACTTAAAGAAGAACAGCAAAAGGCACAGGGGGCCCCACACTGGCTGCTTGTTGAGTCGGAAGTAACGGGGCCCGGGGGCCCCCGGTGTACGCGCCGCCTGTTGGGCCCTGGGGCCCCTGCCACCAGCAGGGGCCCCCTAGAAGAATCTCACAGCAGCGTACCCATTCAAGACATGCAGATTCAGCAGCTGAGGCAGCAGGAGCAGCAGCAGCAGCAGCCGGAGCAGCACGCTTTGCCCCTTTGTGTATTCGATGCACCACGGCAGGAAGAGGGCGACCGGGGGCCCCCAGGGGCCTCGATGCACCACGGCAGGAAGAGGGCGACCGGGGGCCCCCAGGGGCCCCCTCATCAGTACCCTCTTTCTTTTCTGAGGGCCGCTCTGATTGGAGGTTGGGGATAACAGAGGAATTCGATGCAGATTGGGCATGGCTTTCGGGGGGCCCCTGGGCTTCAGATCCAGGGGGGCCCCTAGGGGCCCCCTCTGGTGGGGCCCCAGAGGGGGCCACCTTGGAGAGGCTTGAAGACAAACGCCTTAAGGTGTATGTACAGGGCCTCGATATACCTAAGCCCATAGCTCTTCTTAACAAGCAGCAGCTGCTGCAGACGCTCCAGCAGCCACATAGGGCTTTAGGGCTTAAAGCAGAGCCTCAACAAAAGCAAAACACCTTCTCTGGGGGCCCCTCTGGGGGCCCCCCAAGCGGCCCCCAGAGCACTTCTTTGGGGCTAGAGACAGACAGAGGGAGTGCTTCTGCTTCGCCTTTGATGGAGACGCTGTGCCCCGAAGCGTATGAGGCTTTAGTAGAAAGAGCAAAGAATATCTTGAGGTCCTTCCAGAGGCAGCAGCTGCTGCAGTTGCTGCTGCTGCTGCAGCAACACACCCGTGCGCTGCAGCAGCAGCACCACTGCAGCCTCCAGGAAGCACGCAGTTTGTCGCTGCAGGCGAACGCTGCTGCTGCTGCTGCAGCAGCAGCAGGAGAGCACCAACAGGAGCACCACCAGCTTCTTGTAGAAGAGGCAGCAAGAGCAGCAGCAGCTGCTGCTGCTGCAGAGAGAGGCCTGAGGGCTCTGCAGCAGCAGCAGCTCTTTGAACTCATTTTTGATGCTGCCCTCCCCCACCTGCCGGTGAGACGAACGATATGGGCCCCCTGCAGCAGCAATCAGGTCCAGCGGAGAGTTTAGGGTTTAGGGTTTAGGGTTTAGGGTTTAGGGTTTAGGGTTTGAAGGGCTGTGTGTTTGCAGCACATGCCGCTGGAGGAACTCGGGACCCTCGCGACGGCGTTTGCTGTTTGTGTTCCAACGTAAGTCAGCAAATAATAAACACTGAAACGAGGGTTTAGGGTTTAGGGTTTAGGGTTTAGAGTTTAGGGTTTAAGGGAGTGCGCTCGTTTCTTTCAAAAGGGTTGAGGGTTTTTAAGGCATGCACATTGCATCATCAACGGCAGACTCAAAGAATAAACCCTAAACATCTTAACGGGGGCCCCCTTAGGGGCCCCTAAAAGGTTTCCTTATCCCTTAGGGGGCCCCCCTAGAGGCCGCCTTAGGGGGCCCCTCTAGAGGGCCCCCTGGTTGACTGATGATGTGCCCTTGTTGGCTGCGAATGTCTTTTTATGTTGTGTTTTCTATGACCTGCTGATGCGCTGCTGCTGCGCTGCTGATGCACTGCTGCTGCATTGCTGCTGCGCTGCTGCTGTTTGTTTTGTGGGGTTGCGCAGGAAAGGCCTCGGGGTGCTGCAGGTGGTCGCTCTGCATGCGTTTGACCGCTGCTGCTCGGCCTTGTGGGGGCCCCCCGCTACAGCTGCTGCTGAAGAGGGGGCCCCCCAAAAGGGAGGGGCCCTGACCTTGCGGGTGCTGCAGGTGCTGCAGCCCTTCGCGCTGAGCCTGCAGCGACAGGGGGCCCTGCGGGCTCCGTTGCATCACACTAGGGGGCCCCCAGTAGGGCCCCCCTTTGCTGCTACTGATTTGCACGGCCCCCTTGCAGCAGCAGGAGGGGGGCCCCCAGAGACAGGGGGGGGCCTCGGGTTTGCCTCTAGGCGGCTACTAGAAGTCATAACTAAGGATCTGGAGGCCCCTGAGGTGGGACCCACCTGCAAACCCTAAACCCTAAACCCTAAACCCTAGGTTCTCCAGTATCGGGAATGTAGCACCAATTGCTGTCCGCATTTCGTCCCTTGAGTTGAGAGTCGTCCTGCTGCTGCCTCTGCATTTGCTGCTGCTGCTGTTGTTGCTGCTGCTTGTGCTGCTGCAGCTTTCCTCCCTTCCACGAGGCGCGCTGCTGCAGCTTCTACTTTGCTGCTGCTCCGTCGGGTCGGGGGCCTCTGCTGCTCCGCTTGCAGCAGCGCAGCAGTGCCTTGATCTCCTCTTTAGGGGCCCCTTGGGGGGCTCCCTCTCCCCGCCAGAAGGGGGCCCCCACTCTGCAGCAGAGGGGGGCCCTCTGGCTGCAGCAGAGGGGGGCCCCCAGGGCCCCAAGTTTACCCTGGAAGAGGCCCTGTGGGTGTTGGTAAGTTGCGCGTATCGCGAGGCTCGTGGGGGGCCCCCCGCTTGGCTGCTGCCGGTGCTGCACGAGGTGTGGGGCCCCTCATCTGCTGCTGAGGGGTTGCTGCTGCTGCAGGGCCCTCAGGAGCTCAGGGGCCCCCCTGTCTATGCAGAGGAAACAGCAGCGGGGGCTCTCTGTGCTGTGCGCTGCTCGCCGCCTTTGGGGGCCCCAGGGGGGCCCCAAGCAGCACTTTTAAGCAGCCATCAGCTTCAATATCTCCTGCAGCAGCTAGACGCATCTCTGCCCCCCCTAAAGGGGGGCCCTGAGGCCCCTGCGGAGGCGCTGCTGCTGCAGCAGCCCCACCTGCTGCCTGCAGCAGCAAGCAGCACTGACGGGGGGGCCCACCTCTCTGTGCGTTTCAGTGCGTGGATGATGCACTTAAACTGCTACCGAGATGGGGGGCCCCAAGGGGCCACCAACCCTCCTAAACCATTTGATTACCTTGAGGACCCGGAGGGCCCCCAACGTGAAGTGCAGACAGCAACGGTGCCTACAGCGGGGGCCCTTGCTGCAGCAGAGGCGCTTGCGTGGGCCCTCTCGAGGCTGCTGCAGCAGCAGCGGCAACAACAGCAACAGCAACAGCAGCAGCAGGAACAGCTGCCTACGTTGCAGGAGAGCATTAAGAGGGCCCACCGGCTGCTTCTCTCTGTCGTACATCAGGTGCGCGCTGCTGCGGCAGCGCCGCTGCTGTCTGCTTCTGCCCTCATTCAAGGGGCGCACGCCTTGGCAGACGCAGCAGAACATCTGATGGGGGCCCCCGTTGGGGGCCCCTCTAGGGGCCCCCCTGTTGCTGCGGTGCAGCAGTTTGAGGCCCAGTCTGCCTTTATGGGGCTGGAAGCAGCAGCGGGGCATTTGCTGCTGGCTGCATGCAGCGCGCTGCAGCGGGGGCCCCACCCTGGGGTGTCTCTGGAGGGCCTCTTGGTGGCCGTTTGCTGCTGCATCTATCGCTTTGCAGGGGGCAGAGCAGGTGGTGTGGGGCCCCACAGGGACCCCCAGCAAAATGAAGGAGCTCTTTCTTCTGCTTGGGAAGCAGCAGCAGATAAAGGAGCAGCAGCAGCACCTGCTGCTGCTGCTGCTGCTGCTGCGTTTGCAACAAGTGCAGCACGATGTCTGCGGGAGTTCCGCTTGCTGCTGGGGGGCCCCCCTTCTTCTAGCTTGAGCTCCGTATGTCTCTGGGGCCCCTTTCCCCTTTCTTTTTGTGTTGCATTGCTTTTTTGGCAGCAGCAGCAGCAGCAGCGCTTTAGGGTATTAATTAGAGCTGGCGGCTATCCGGGGAGGCCCCTGCAAAACTAAGGGGGCCCCCAGAAGCGGCCTCGTTGCTGGATCGTTCATGTCGGGGCAATTGCGTCTTGCTGCTGCTGTTGTGCTGCTGCTGTGGTGTTGCTGCTTCTGTGCTGCTGCTGCTGCTGTGCTGCTGCTGCTGCTATGTTGCTGTTGCTGCAGGTAGAATCCCTCTCTTTAAGAACACAAGCGAAGTGGCTGGGGGCCCTGGGGGCCCTGCTGCAGTGTGAGGCTTCATGGGGCTGTGGGCAGTCGGAGCAGCAGCAGGAGACACAGGAAGGAGGTATAAGTTGCTGCTGCTTCATCTGCCGCTGAAGCCGTCTGTGCTGCTGCTGCTGCTGCTTCCTCTGGTGCTGCTACCTCTATTGCTGCTGCTTCTGCTGCTACTACCTCTGCTAGTGCTGCTACCTCTGCTGCTGCTGCTGCTGCTACCTCTGCTGCTGCTGCTTCTGTTTGTCTGAAGGCCTTTGATTGACTTGCGTTTAAGTTTGTGCTGCAGGGGCCCTCAACCCATCGGCCGCACAAAAGAAAACTGTCTCCTCTTGCGCCCTTGAGGTGAGGAGGAGCTGTTGCTGCTGCATTTGCTGCAGTTGCTGCTTCATTTTCTGCTGCAGCTGGTGCATTTGATGCTCCTGCCGTTACATTTGTTGCTGCTGCTGCTGTTCCATTTGCTGGTGCTGCTGTTGCATTGGCTGCTGCTCTTGTTGCATGTGCTGCCGCCGTTGTATTTGCTGCTGCTGCAGTTGTACTTGCTGCTGCTGTGGATGCATTTGCTGCTGCTGCTGTTGCATTTGCTGTTGCTGCTGCTGCTGTTGCATTTGCTTCTGCAGGTCCATGAGGAGGCTGCGTCGGCTGCTTTGTATGTGGGTGAGTGAATTATAGACAGATCTATATAAATGTTTCAGCGGCTTTATACATAGACAGGGGGCCCGCTTATAGCTCAGCCCCAAAGGAGATGAAGCAGCAGCAGCAGCAGCAGCCGCAGCAGCAGCGGCAGCTGGTGCGGAGTGCATATGGGTATTGCTACGTGCTGCTTCTTGCGGTGTATATACATCCATGGATTTGTTTGGTTGGGGTGTATGTGTACCTCTGTTTGTGCTTGTCTTTGCGCATGCATCTCTCTATTTGTCTCTCTTTGTTGTTTCTCTTATTCTTTGCAAGTTGTTGTTGTCTTCATCTGCATTTTTTCTGCATTTGTTTGCTGAGGGCGAGGAGGCGAGGCCTTTGCGTTTGCTGCTTGTCTCTACGTGATGCAGCTGCTGCATGGGCCCCTCTACTTAATTCTACAAAGAACAAGAGGCAGCCAGCAGGGAAGGGGGGGCCCCCAGAGCTGCTGGCTGCGCTGCAGGGCCTCTTAAGGTGTGTGAAGCCCCTCACGGGACAGCCACGCGCCCATGCAGATGCAGCAGCAGCAGCAACCGAAACAGCAACTACAACTGCAGCAACAGCAGCAACGCAGGGCCTCAATGCAGCCTTAGACCAGCTCCTTCGCGCTTCCCCCTATGGGTCGGAACAAGAAGTTGCTGCTGCAGCTGAGCTGGCGCAGCAGCTGTTGCAGCTGCAGCAGCAGTTGCAGCGGCAGCAGCAACTGCAGCAGCTGCCGAAGGAAGGGGGGCCCCAGGGGGCCCTCTACATGGCCATCACAGGTATAAGCACTGGGAAGCTGCAGCAGCTGCAGGGCCTCAGCAGCAGCTCCTCTCACCTGGGAGGCCTCCAGCAAAAGCAGAGGCAGACCTCTTTTGTGGCGATTGAACCAGCAGCAACTTAACGCGCAGCGGGGGGTTTATAAAGACACAAAGGGGGCCCTCATGCAGCCTTAACAGGGTACTGGGGGCCCCTTGAGGCCCCTTGGGGGCCCCATGAGGGCCTCTTGGAGGCCCCTTTAGGGCCTCTTTGTAACCCCTTGAGGCCCCCTGGGAACCCCTTGAGGGCCTCTTGGGGGTCTCTTGAGGCCCCTTGGGGGCCCCTTGGGGGCCCCTTAAGGGCTTCTGTGGGGCCCCTTGAGGCCCCTTGGGGGCCCCCTGAGGAACTCTTGGGTGCCTCTTGAGGGCCTCTTGGGGGCCCCTAGTGGGCGTTTAGGAGTCTCCTTATGTTGATTTGTATTTGTGTTTGTTTATCGTTTAGTTGGGACTTTTTTGTTGATTGGATAGAAAGCAATGCGGGCGCCTTTGCCTGTATAAGGGTTTGCTTTCAGGTGTCTGTACAGCTCCATCGTTAGAGTGCCGACTGCGCGTTTATCCCACCCATGAATTGTTAGCAGCAAACCTGAAGGGGTACTCAACAAACCCTAAAACGAGGGTTTAGGGCTTAGGGTTTAGGGTTTAGGGTTTAGAGTGCGAGGGTTGCTGCGGTGGAGAGAAAGAAACACACCCCGACCGAATGATAATGAAGGACTGCAGCTGTGCACGGTTTAGGGTTTAGGGTTTAGGGTTTACCTCTCTTATCAACGAAGATCTTGGCCTTTGTTGCATACTGCTCTGCTAGTCGCCGCAGAGCCAAAGGCTTCACACCCACTCCCAGCCTGTAGGCAAACCCTAAACCCTAAACCCTAAACCCTCAGCAGAGCGAGTCACGAGGCCTTCGCGCCCTACGCTTGTAGAGACGCTTTTAGAGTTTGAGGGCGAGCCTCAGTTTTGCGGCGCGCTAAGGGTTTAGGGTTTGGGAATGGGGGCTTAGGGTTTAGGGTTTGGATATGAGGGTTTAGGGTTTAGGGTTTGGGGTTTATATGTACCTGACCATGAGGTTAGGCCAATCTGGGTCAAAGTAGGCCTTCACCCCCCTTCCATCGAGAATCAGCTGAGCAGCAACACCCCTTTCTCGCTGCTGCACCAGCGAGACAGCAGCAGCAGCAGCAGGGGCCCCTGCTTCTTTTGTAGTGGCGGTGAGAAACACAAGAGATTTATTGGGTTTATACGGCACATGATGATGAAACACGGAGACCCCAGGACGAGACAGTTGCCTACGATGCACAAACCCCCAAAACCTCAAACCCTAAACCCTAAACCCTAAACCTCCTTCCCTCCAGCTGTACGCATATACAGCTCAACCGAGCCTCTAGAAACTCCAAAACCCCTATAAACAACCGCGGTCTACGTGTTAGGGTTTAGGGTTTAGGGTTTGAAAGGTCGAACCTGCGTAGGGCTCCCTCCGCCACAAGCTTAGCCAAGGTCTCAGGCATCTTCATCGTCATGGGGCCCCCCTTGGGGGCCCCTTCTTCTTCTAGCCGCTGCAGCTGCACATTGCTTTTCGCATACACGTCGGCTTCTCCCCTGAAGAAAGCCCCATATCCATAGCTTCCCCCAACTCCAAAGAAGCGGCGCTGATAGCAAACCCCAGGGGACCCCTTATGTGCATGCAGCGACACAAGGGGCCCCCTATGGGGCCCTAACGGCCCCCTTAACTCAGCAGCCAAAGGCGAGGGGCTCTGAACCACCTCTGGGCCCTTAAAGGAAGATACACTGGAAAAAATATCACATGAAAGACACAGGGGGCCCCTATTCAGCTTAAGAGGGGAAAGAGGGGCCCCTATATTTTCCTTCTGTTGCTGGGGGCCCCCTACAGGCGCAGCTTCAAACTCGTTGTTGTCGCGCATGCAACTGGGAAGAGCTGCTGCTGCAGATAAAGCCAGAGGAGGGCGGGTTAAAGAAGGGGGCCCCCGGAGGGGTACCCTGCTGGCTGTGGGCTGAGGGGTCCCCAGCTGGGCCCTTCTTAGATGGGGGGCCCCCAAGGGGCCCCCCCATGACAGACCCAGCAGCATTCCTTGAGATCCTGCTGAACGGCGCAGCAACAGCTGCATCTTCTCAGGATATGGGGGGCCCCAGAGGGGCCCTGAGGCCCCCAGAAGAATCAGCTAAGAAGGTATAAAGACAAGGCAGCCCTGGGGGGGGCCCCTTCAGTAGGGCGGCTTCCTTAATACAATGAACTCAAAGTATGAAAGGGGAGGCTAGATGAAGCATTAAAATGAAATATATGAAAAAATAAATATATTTTAATTGTCTATTGATAGAAATATAATAAAACTTGTGCAAGTTCTGCTGGTTATTGGGGCTGATAAGGAGGGCGTAGTGTACATACACCTAAGAAGACAGATGCAGGAGAGAAAGTTTTTCTTTTAACTCCAAATCTGCGGCTATTTCAATTAATGCATATTATTTTTATTTTATTAAATGCTTAGTACTGGAAGTATCGCCGCAAAAACTACCCTGGGGTGTACGTACAGCTTGTTGAATTTCTTATATTGCAGGCGCAGTGAAAGGAAAGAAGCTGCCTATTACGACAAGAATAAAGTTTAAATGAACCGTCAAAATCAAAATATTAATAATTTTGTTTTATGTGTAGAAGTTGATTATATTAACAAACAAAGAAAGCTGGGAGTAGGAATACTACTCGTATGTCTATTGTTAAGGTTCTGTTTCCTTTTTCCTTTAAATATTTGTAAATACACTCCAATTAATGTAATAATAAAGTTTTAAAAATATGATTAATATACATAAAAAGTTTTTTATCATTAAAGAGAAGTCTGTCACTAAAGGCATGAGAAGCTATCCATTTCTAACAAGGCAGCTAATAACTTAACCTCTAATCTCCATACAAAATAAACAGAGAGCCCCAACTTTCTGGGGCTGATAGAGAGAAGATGGATGGGGCTTCTTTGAATTTACCTCTTTGCAACAAATGCTGCAAGTCAGCTCTGCATGCAGCCCCAACAAAACCTTACTTGCCTGTAGTATTAATACTCTAAAGGATTGATGCGCATCTCCCTGCATGAATACCTCTTAGTAAGGCTGAGTACGCCTTTATATATCAACTAAGACTGCGTAGAGACGCTGCTACACTCTTAACAATACTTGTTTGCAGCAACAGCGACTGTAGGGCACAGACATTACTATATAGGCTCCCGTATGAACCCTTAGCGGCATATTCCATAGAAGAGCAACACAATATAATGCAATATTAGTATTTAATAAAGATATTTTGAAGAAGGACTGCTTCTAACCTGATAATAAAAACCCCTAAGCCCGAAGGGGTTGGGGTTGGCTGTGCCTCTGAGGCATATTAACTAACACCTATATATATATATATATATATATATATAT
>NW_013549880.1:14161-19288 GCF_000499425.1 Eimeria acervulina
TATATATATATATATATATATATATATATGAGACAACAGTGAATTCTCTTAGAACTCTTTTGTTTTAAAGCATTTTGATTGGAGTTAGGTTCAAGGTTTGGTATTTGATTATTTAGTTTATTTCAGAGAGAAATAACTGAATATAACAATAGTCGGGGTGTACTCATAAGAACAGCCTTAAGTAAGAGCTGTTTGATATAATTTCTGCATATATCAATGCAGCCCAACGATAAGCCCACGAAGGCGTTCGATTCCCACAACCAATAAAATAGATATAATATAGAGCAGATAGAATGTACGCCCCTTGTGCTTCTGAATGCCCTTACCGAGCTACAAAGACAGTAATACTACGAATTATTTGAGATAGGCAATGAAGTTTAAATGAGTATATATATACTATATATATAGACGACGCACTTGCAATCAGCCACAGGGACTGGAGAACCCAGCAGCAGCAGCAGCAGCAACCACGGCGTGCTCTGCAGCTGCTACGTGAGAGGCTGTGATTGTTTGTGTCTTATAATATATTTTAAACTAGTCTTCAGTATTGCATTACTAGCAGGTTTAGGGTTTAGGGTTTAGGGTTTAGGGTTGTTTAGGGTTTGGTACTGCTGAAGCCGAAGGGTTTTGTATGCCTTGTTTATTTTCACTTTGCTATGTCTTTAGGAGAAGACCTTAAGCCTCTATCTATATCACGAGCGCATGCACAAAAAATCCTAAAACAAAAATCTCAACAGCCAGCCAACCACTTTAAATACCTTATTCTCTGTTGCGCGCAAAAAGAGAAAAAGACTCTGTAAGAACAGCATTAAGGAGAAGGAGAGTGAAGAGAGCGTGGAGAGTTTGTCTTGAAAGATAAGAAGAGGTAAATAGATTATTTTTAAATAAATAAATATAAAAGTGTAGATATTTTCATAGTGTAAAGATATGTTCTCTTACTTGGGGCTTGAAAGGAGGGCTGTCCTTGTCTAGGCGTCGCCGTGGGGTCGGCAGCTGTTTTCTTTCCAAGTGCCTCGGGGCTGAAGAGTATATTTTATGATATTTTTAGAATTAATTTGTTTTATTTTTAAGCAAAATGACGCTTGCAATCTTCGGAGAGAGGCAAAGCGGTCAAGACGTTCGCTCAGCCAACGGTAAGCGTGCATATATAGCAGTCGGTGCAGCGGTTGGTGTTGGCTTCTTTTCGTTTTCTTTGGGTTTAAATCCTTTATTTAGACATCTTCTTGTTGAAGTTTCTAATCAGCATTGCTATGCCTTATTCCGATCTCTATAACAGCTGCACTGCAACAGCACCCCTTCACCTACAGGTGCATGCATGCGGGGAGGGCCCCCAGCTGTATTGACGGCCTATTTCGTTGAAATTCGACTTTCTGACAGCTTCATAGTTTGCACAGCGCCTGAATATACGGCTGGGATAGCGAAGTGTCTGTACACCGCAACAGGCACACCGCTACAAAGCACTGCTTTCCTCGCAGTACTGCACAGACAGCGTTGGTAGAGAAAGCTGAAGATTTGTAGATAATTCTTGAAGAAAAGATGACGGAATAAATGCATTAGAAGATGAAGATCGTTAGGAAGGGGACATCACAACAGCAGAAGCTAATTTGTTGCTGCTTTCCTTCTCTTTTGCAACACCAGTTTCAGGTGTATGTGCAGCTTCAGGTGAATGTGCAGCTTCAGGTGTATGTGCAACTATGTGGATGCAGTGGCGGCTGTGATGGCTGTGGCGAATGTTTTAAGATCTTCTCTCGGGCCCCATGGTTTAGATAAAATGCTTGTAGACGACATCGGTAATTCATTTCTTTCGACTTTATATTTATTTCTTTCTCCAGCTGTCTCAACAGCTCGCCATTCCCTCCATCACAGTACTTTCAGCTTGCCTTTAATTTCTTTCCTTTGCCCTTTAGGGTTCGTTTTCCGCCCTTTCTTTCGTCTTTCTGCATGCAGGAGATGTCATCGTAACCAATGATGGAGCTACCATTCTGAAACAGCTCGAAGTGCAACACCCAGCAGCAAAAGTTCTCGTGGAGTTGTCAGACTTACAAGTAAGAATTTTTAGAGAAATTTCTTTAGTATTCTCTTATTTGTTTGCCTTCCTTTATTCATATTTTATTTGTATTTGTTGGCGCCTGCTCGCATGAATTGTACATGCAGAATTAACGACAACGACTGCCTTTCATTAATATTTATAGGAATACACGTGCACACAGTATGTATGCGTACTATATACAATATTTATTATATTATAGGTTTATAATACTTGCCTGCATGCACTGGTGAGTGGGTATCTAATCCGCTTCGAGATGGAGTTGAGGCAGCAGAAAGCAGCTGCATTTCATGCGCTTCTTCTTTGCCGCTCCTCCCTGAATTCTTTTTGTCTGTACTTTTTTATTCTTGCTGTTTGTACATGCGCGAGCGTCTCGTTGGCATATCTGACGAGTGGAGTATTCTGGATATTTGCAATGAACGCGCGACTGCAGTTGCGGTGTATGTACACCTCAGGATAAAGAAGTAGGAGATGGGACAACGTCTGTTGTGCTCTTGGCCTCTGAATTACTTCGTCTTTCTATGCAATTAATCAAGGATGACCTCCACCCCACAGCAGTTATTTCAGGATATCGTCTCGCAATGAAGGTGCCTTTACACCTCAACTCCAAGCCATGCCCACTAAACAAAAGCCCTTAACGCCGCAACGGACACCCTAATAAACACATTTACATGCATATATATATATATATATATCGGCGTTGTATGATGGTTCCGGGGATGCGTCTCCCCCTGAAAATGTATAATAATATATTTTTCTTTCTGTTTGCGTTTGTGTGTTTTGTCTGTATAGGAATGTGTGCGTTACCTGAAGAGTCACTTAAGCGTAGATATGTCGAAATTAGTGGCTGCAGATTTGGTGTTGTCTGTGGCGAAGACTTCGCTGGCTTCGAAGTTTATTGGGGCTGAAGAAGAATTCTTCTCGCGTCTGTGTGTTACCGCCATCCAGTCTGTTAAGACGGTAAATAAATATACAAACACATAAATATATAAATAAATAGAATAAATATATAAATATATAAACAAATAAATAAGTATATTAACCACTACATATATATATATATATAAACAACTAGATAAATAAATAAATAAATAATAAGGGGTAGAGAGAGGATTCAAGGAGTCGGCGGTAGATGGCAAGAAGATGCGGATGCGGCCCCGCGTGGTTCTCTATCTTGTTTATTTTTTCTTATTTACCGCATGCATGGAGCCTACATATATATATATATATGTTTGCCTCTGTATATGCATATGTATATGTTTATTTGTATCTATGTATATATATATTTATAGATATTATACATATGTATATTTGTATCTGTATATATACATATATGTATATATATATATATATATATATATATAAAGAAGGGCCTTAGTCTTATATATCCTGCGTTTCTGCGTTGCTCATTGTGTTTTCTTCTTTGTGCCGTTTGCCTAAACCCTAAACCCTAATCCCTCTTGAAGGAGGCGCAGCTGCTGCATCTCGCCTTTAGAATTGTTTGGGGTGTATCTGCACATAGGTAACAGAGCGGGGGGAGGTGCGATACCCAGTAGAGGCAATTTCTATTTTGAAGACACATGGAAAGAGCACAAGAGACTCTGAACTTGTCGATGGATTTGCACTGAAAACTTCAAGGGCTGCTCAAGGTCTGCACACGCCTCTTCTTTGCTCTTTTTCTCTGCAAGCTCTCGATAGTTATGTCTGTCTATATATATAAATCTATATACTTTCTTTTTATTTATTTATGTACATAATATATATGCATGTGTAGATGCCTGCATGTATACATATATACATATATATATGTGTGTATATTTATGCATGTATAAATGTATACATACATATATGTTTATATATATATATATATATGTTTAAGTATAGCACACATTTATGAGTTTGATGTGTGTCATTAATAGGGATGCCGATGGTGGTGAAAGACGCAAAAATTGCTCTCTTAGACTTCGGGCTGAGGCAGCACCGCATGCAGTTGGGGGTCTCCATTCAAGTCAATGATCCGCAGGCACTTGAAAAGATACGTCAGCAGTAAGCAGAAATACTTCTTTCAGCAGCAGCAGCAGCAGCAACAGCAGCAGTAGCAGCAAAAGCTCGAGTAGTGGCAAGAGCTGTTGCAGCTGGAGCAACCACCCCAGCACGAGAACCAGCAGCAGCAACAACAGCAACAACAGCAGTAGCAGTAGCAGCAAAAGCAGCAGCAGCAGTGGTAGCAGCAGCAGCAAGAGGCGCTGCATTGGTGTTGGGTTTAGATTTGTTTATTTTGCAGAGAGAAGGATATCGCGCGACAGAGGGTGAAGCAAGTGCTGCAGTCGGGGGCAAACGTCATTATAACAACGCAGGTACACCTCAGTCGTTTGCGGCGTATACTCAGCTTTTTTATTTGGGGTGTATAGGCAGCTGTATTCACCGTGTTGTTTGTTAAGGGTTGGGTGCGTAGTGCACGAATTGGCGGGTGTTGTTATTTATCTTGTCTGTTTCTTTTTGTGGTGATTTGCTGCTGCTGCTGTTGCTGCTGCTGCTGCTGTTGCTGCTGCTGTTGCAGGGCATTGATGATATGTGCCTCAAGTACTTCGTAGAGGCGGGGGCCTTGGCTGTGCGGCGCGTCTCAAAGAAAGACATCCGCAGGATTGCAAAAGCAACAGGAGGTATAGCAGCAGCAGCAGCAGCAGCAGCAGCAACAGCAGCAGCAGCGGCAGAAACAGCAACGGCTGGCGTTAGTGAAGCACGGGGTGCTGCATCTGTCGTTTGTATTGGTTTATTTTGTCGTTTGAATGAGCTGACACTTTTTTGTGAATCGAAATAAATATATTATATTCTTGCATATGTATATATGTGCATATATATAGGGAGAGAGGAGACCCATGCATGCTATGCGTATCATCCTCATACCCTATATATATGTATATATATATATATATATACATATATATATATATATGTATACATCATGTATATTGCATATCTGCACTGTAAACCACCTGTGTATCATACATACAAACACATCTATATACAAACATACATACATGCATACATATTATATATATATATATATATATATATAT
>NW_013549880.1:19388-34615 GCF_000499425.1 Eimeria acervulina
TATATATATATATATATATATATATATGTTGCTGTGTGCTGATGGTGTAGGTACGGTGTGTTTGACGATGGCGACGTTGGAGGGCGACGAAGTTTTTGATGTTTCTGCTTTGGGCACTTGTGCGCAAGTGTCTGAAGAACGCGTGGGGGATTGGGATTACCTTTTCTTTACTGGCTGCAAAGCAGCAAAGGCAGCCACAATCATATTAAGAGTATGCCTTTTACTTCTTTTTCACCTTCACGCGCACACTCCTCTGCAAGTGAAATATGCATTTACTTGCATGCGATCCATACTTGCATACATGTGTGTATATATACATGCATGCACATATATATATATATATATATGTATATATATATATATATATGTACGGTGCGTTTAGCCGGTGTGTGTGCTTGTGCGTTTGCTTGTCTATTAGCTTGCGAGAGTGTGAATGAGTGTTTATTATAGAAATATGTTTTTTGCATTTTGTTATTCAGGGGGCGAACGAATATATGTTAGATGAAGTGGAGCGCTCACTGCACGACGCGTTATGTGCTGTCAGCCGATGTATGAGCTCTTCTTCTGTGTGCCCTGGTGGGGGTGCAGTCGAAGCCGCATTATCTGTATATCTTGAAGACTTTGCACGCACTCTAGGCAGCAGAGAACAGCTAGCTGTAGCTGCATTTGCAGAGGCCCTTCTAACAATACCACGAACGCTGGCCCTGAATGCAGCTCTAGATGCATCGGAGCTTGTTGCGAGGCTTAGAGCAGTGCATGCAAAGCAGCAGTGCGGCGGTGGTGAAGCTGCAGCAGCAGCAAAATCAGCATCACCAGCAGAAGTCAAAGATCTACAGGGCCTCGATCTCGTCAACGGCAAACTCTGCAGCTCTCTGGAGAAAGGAATTGTGGAAGCAACCATCTCTAAAACAAAAAGTCTGAAGTTTGCTACTGAAGCCGCAGTAACTATACTTCGTATTGATGACTTCATAAGGCTAGCGCCTGAGCCCGAGCGTAAAGAAAGAGATTAATTCATTTGGTATTGAAGATAACAATCAATAAAACAAAATCTTCATCATTCGAACTTGGAGATCTACAAAAATCGAACAATAAACAACGAAGAACGATGCGCATGCAACACATGCAAGGCAAGAGGTGCCTGTACACCCCAGCAGAAATAAACAAATAAATAATTTGTTCCGGTTATTCAGTCTCTATATTGGTCTCTTTGGCTGTTTAAATGACGCAAGCAAACCAACATCGAAACAGGGAAGCTTTCATGCATGCATGCATGCATGCATGCATTTTTGTCGGTGTTTGTTTGTGTCGTTTATTCTAAACTGGTACAGCAGCTCGCTGGGGCTGCTGCTGCAGTTAGTTGGGTTTAATAAATATGTTATTTAAAAAGACAGAGGAGATGCCGCTGCTGTGCATTTAGATACACTGAATGTACACCGCAGAGGCGACACCTCCACAATAAACACGAGGAGAGCATATAAAGAAAAGAAGTAATAACAAAAAAGGATTTCTTTTTCTCTTTTGCTAACAACCCACGCGTCCTAGCTAATTATTCAATAAACTGGAGTTGAATGCATCTGTAACAGTACCTATGGCAGCAGGAACAATAGAAGCAGCAGCAACAGCAGCACCAGCAACAGCAGCAGCAGCAACAGCAGCAGCGGCGGCAGGCAAACAGTTCTAGCCGTACACCCCCTACTTAGGACCATCAGCGCCGTGCCTCTTTACTATTTTCGCCGAGAAGACCGGCCTTCTTTGTTTGCATTTGTTCAATTATATATATCCATAAGACGCAATTAGATGTGTACATGGATATATATATATATATATATATCTATATATGCACGGCTAGGTGTAAAAGTGTATACTAAAATATATGCTAGTCTGACAACAGAAATACATTTTCGCACTTTTTTGTATTTACTCATGCCTTTACAACTAACTATATATTCACACTTGTTTTTATTTGCATATATTTACAACTAGTCACATATATATATATATATATATATATATAATCGGCGTAGGTACGCGGCTAGTGGATGCATCCCTGGACTTTTGCGTTCTTTGATTATCTTGTTTGTTATTTCATTGTATGGATTTTCGTAGTTTTGTTGTTTAAAGACGATTAGATGGGGAGTATTGACGATGCTGATATTTTCTCTGGTGTTTATCTCGGCGAATAAGGAACTGCATTGTAGAGCAGAAGAAGACTAATGAGATTAGCAGACAGCGCAGCATTTGTCTTTTCTTTTAATTCTATTTCTACTGCTGAGTTCTGTGCATGCAGAGGAACGGAAAATAATTTCTGTGCTCGCCTCCTGCATGCAACTGATTGGGGTACTGGCTGCTCCTTAGTTGCGTGCATGCGCTGCGGCAGCCGCTGCCGACAGTTTCAATTAAATCCTCGTAAATACAACAAAAATAAGAACATAATCATAAGAAAAGTTAAGAAGGATGTTGTGTTGTTGCTTCTAATAGAAAGCGATAAGAGGCAGATTCCTCTTCGCTGCTTTCTTCTTCCTCTCCTGCACTCCCTGAAAGATCCGGACTCCATCACCCGCCAACGCCTGAGCCATCGAGGAGAAGAAAACGACATTTTATTGTTGTGATGATTTCACTTCGTCCGAAACCTTCAACGGACGCATTCGGTTGTCTGGACACCTCCGACCGGACCAGCAGCCACGGCGCCGCCGACGCGGGTATTTTCGTATTTGCGGGCGGAAAGCTGCGATAACAATCGTGAAAAGGAGTTTTCCTTTCTTTTTATTTCTCATATTTGCTTGAAAATTTCTTTTTTATCTTTCGGAACACTCGAGATCGCCCATCAGTGGATGCGCGCCCACCGGACCGTCGCCTCGTCTCAGCGAAACGATGACAAGCGGCCGCCTTAAAGCAGCATTTTCCCCTCTTTTCTCTCTTCTTTTGCGCTGAAGTATCTCTAGAAAAGCCATTTAGGAGTTCTTTTGCTCGCTCGCGTCGTGCAGAGGTCAGACGTCTACACTGCACTCGAGAGGAACCAGAAGCCTTCAGCTTCAGAAGTACGCATGCATTGGAAGAGCAGCAAAAGGGCAATTTTTCTGTAGTTTACTTCATGAAGCATCTGTATCTTTCGTTCGGTCTTCTTCCTTCTTACTGTCATCACACCTCATGGAGTATCTATTCCTTGCAGTGAGAGCCAGCTTAATAGCACTCTGAGGGGAGCAGAAGACGACGAGAAAACAGGAGAAAGACAGAGGATGGGGAGCCTCCACGGATGTCTGCCGCTGCATATAAGGAGTCATGCAAGTAACAGGTGGCGTCGCTTCCTCAGGCGCTGCTGCCGCCCTTCGCAGCTGGACATACAGTACAGTGCAGTTCAATGTAAACTGCTGCTGACGAACCCGAGCCGTCTGTACAGCTTGGCGGCACTGCGGCAGAAGCAGCAGCAATCGTGTGCAAGAGAAGACCCTGCGTTTTTGCTGCTGCTGCTGCTGCTGCTGCTCATCACGGGCATCGGCCATGCAGCAGCGCTGCAAGCAGCAGGAGCAGCAACTTTCGCAGCAGTTGCTGCAGCACCACTGTGTGCATTTGTGTTGTCTGCGTTGGTGGTGATTCCACTGGCTTTCTTCTGTCATACCCGAGAGGTTGGGAGTGCTGTTACTGCTGGCGTTCTACCGAACAACGACAGCAGCAGCAGCAGCAGCGGTATACCTACAGCTGAGAGGACAGCAGGGAGCAGCGGCGTTCCCCCGTTTGACTTTGCATATGCATTTGATTTACACTGCAACGGTTCGTTTGTGTACGCGGTGTACACTCAGGTGCTGCCGTTGGTGCTGCAACCTTTGCTGCTGCTGCTGCCGAGTATAGTGCGGCGGTTTGTTGCTGCAGTGCTGCATTGCTACGGTGGATGGGGTTATGTATATGTCTCTGCTTTAGGGTTTTTAGCTATCGGCAAGCTGCGCTCTGCTGCACCTCTATGGGGGGCTGGTAGCCTTCTGGTGTTAGCAGTTATTGCATGCAGTGCTGCAGGAGCAGAGCTAATGTACTGTCCCGCTCGTTTGGTGCTGCTGCTGCTGTCAGACACAGCGCCAGCGGAACATGCTGCAGCTGCTGCTGCTGCTCCTGCTGCTGCTGCTGCTGCATCGGCGCCTCTGTCTGCTGATATTCCGCTAAACAGATGAGGAGCCTCTTCTTCTGCTGCTCTCCAGCTGTCTAGACACCTCGGGCAGCGCAAGGGGCGTGTTGTCTGCACTCCCCGGCATCGCTGCCGCTAGTTCTCCTTTCCTAGGATTTGGGGCTTAGGGTTTAGGGTTTAGGGTTTAGGGTCTAGGGTTTAGACGCAAGCGTAGCTACTGACGATGATCGTAGAAAAAAATAATCTGCAATAGGTAGCGGCATCTCCTGCTGTAATTTTTGCTGTACGAAGGGTAAAGATATAAATACCGTATAATAATAATAATAGTAATATAATAATAATAATAATAATATAATAATAATAGTAATATAATAGTAATTAGTGACCATTACAATAATAATGTAAATAATGATAATGGTAATAATATAGTAACAATAACAATGACAATAATAACAACATACTAATAACATAGTTACTCGTTCATACTGAGTGCTCAAATGAAATATATATATGCACATATGTATATGCAGAATTCAATGAAATGTTTATTATTGTTATTATTGTTATTATTAAACGCTTTATTTTATTATTTTAATTTTTTTATTATTGTAAAGTACCTTAGAGAGACGATTTTCGGCAAGAATAGGCATTTAAAAAAATGTGTACTATTATTGATAAGCATTATTATTATATTAATAATTATTAATAATTTTTATTATTATTAAAAGTAGTGTGAACGCAGTATTATAAGGGTTTAGGGTTTAAGCTGAAGTTGTCTTCTACGGTGTGTGCCTAGTGTTGTCTATATTATATGTGTCTATATTATGTTGTCAGCACACGATACTCCGTAACTCAAATAAGCATCACTAAATATAATTAATTTATATACTATTTATATATAATTATAAATAAATGTAAATATATATGTAAGCTGCAAGAGCCCCAAAGGGTTTATTTACTTACAGACACGCAGCATCGATGCTGTGCATAGCAGCACATTCTGCATTGCCTGCAAGACTTCATTCTTTTGTTTAATCCCTAAAATAAAACCCTACTACTTTTAAAAATATATTTATTTATTTTGAATAAACTTTTGTTTATTTAATTCTCTATCTTCTACTCAACTTAACCAACAAGGGAAATCTCTAGACGATTTTCGTTGCAGGATGGTGACCGCACACAGAGTAGCTGCGGTGCTGCACTCGTAATATTAGGGCTTTGAATGATAAGTTTTGAAATAAAAACTGCGGTAAAGTTGAATTAACATGTTAAAAATTGAACAAAAAATATATTTATTCTTTATTTTGGTGCGCCATAGCAATCTACCAACACCCACCAGCAGATCTATGTGCAACACTCACCTGCGGAAGCGGCATTGCAGACGTCTTTGCAGAAAGTCAATGAAGGAGCTTCTGGGTGTATAATGATTTATTTTTCTTGGTTTTGTTTGTTTTACGTTATGAATAATTACTAAAGGTGTATTTCCGGAGCTTTCTACGCGGTCGCGGGCCGATCTCATCCTGTCTTCATAGTGAATGCATGTCAGTGCTGTTCAACTTCGATAATTCTGGAGAACCAGCCACAAAATGAGAGTCTTCTTCTAATTCTATGAATATATATTTCTACAACTCAAAATATAGCGGCAGAAAAAGACATGTTTGAAGAGAATTAAACTTGAGTTTCTTGCAAACACCTCTGCGGGAGAGTGGTTTAGGTGGTCACTGCCTGTTCTGTTCATTGATCTTGCTGGCATAATTGGAACCTCCTAATTTATTTATTTTATCCTCTGTAACTCTATTTAAAAAGAAGAATAAAACAATTAAGGCTGCATTCTCTTCATAAAGACGGCGGCTAAACGCAGAACGCCGCGTTGGTTGGTTTGTAGGGAAACCTGTGGAGTACGTTTCTATTTATTTTGTTTGGTTGATAAAATTATTGTTTTTCTTCTTTATTTACTTTCTTCTCCCTATAGAGGTATATTTTAACTATGGTGGGCCTTCTTGAGGGCCCCGGGGGCCATAGAAAGCTGCAGCCGTGGTGCTGTCAGCAGCCTTCAGCTTGCGAACATAGGAATCCGCAGTCTTTAGAAAGAGTTACAGCGGTAGCAGCAGCTGTTGCTGCTGTTGCTTCTGCTGGTGTTCATGATAATGCTGCAGAGTCTCAGCTGGAGGCGCTGAACTTGATGCTGCCTCGTGCGCTCTCAGCAACTATGGGGTGCAGGGAAGAAGCAGCAGCAACAACAGCAGCAGCAGCAGCAGCAGCAGCATTCAATAAAACAGATGGTGGAGACCCAAGGGCAGCACCTCCAGGAGTTCTACACGGCTATGAGGCGCTGAGAGCGATGAGAGCTAGGGCACATGAGTTTCGCAAGGGTAAAATAAATGATAACAAAAAAAATGCTAACGAATAATAAGTAATAATAAATAATAGTCATAATTAATAATCATTATAGCAAATAATTGTTATTATAGTAATGATAATAATACAAACAAATATAGACCCTTTAACCGAGCGGCAGCAAACACAAACATGATACCTGTGTATGTTTTGATGCATGCATATGTTCGTTTTGTTGCTGCGTTTCCATATTTTGTGTTGTCTGCATGCACTGCTTGCATGCACTGTTTGCATGCACATTTTGGGGGACTTGATTTGCATGCACTGTTTGCATGCACTGCTTGCATGCACTCTTTGCATGCATATTTTTGGGGCTTTGTTTGAAGGCTATCACAACTGGCGTCGTCACCAGGCCCACGGAGCTCGCGGTGATGTGCATGATGTATTTACACAGGAAGAAGCTCCTTATCTAACTCAGCAGGTAGTTTTGTTTGTTTTTCTTTCTTTTAACAGCACAACAAAGCCGTTTAGTTTTTAAATATCTCCCAATAGAATGCGGCGAAGCACATGCTGCATGCACCGCCATATATATAATATATATGTATATAATTATATACAGATATATAATTATATATATATATGCATACATGTATGTATAGATATATTTTTCCTTATCAAGGCAGGGGGATGCTGTGCTTTTGCTGCGATTCTCTACTTTGTTTTATTTTGTATTTTAGTCTGCTTTCTTTTGTTTTCTGTTTAATTTTTAATTTGTTTGTTGCGCTGTCTGGTGTTGTGTGCAGTCTTCTACAAACGGCATTGCAGACTGTGAGTCGCCTCCATTACTTCCTTCTTTGTTTTTTTTGTTTTTGTTTGTGTTTATGCTTTTGTTTTTGTTTGTGATTGCTTCTAGACCTTGTGTTCGATTGTAATTCTTTTGCTGGGTTTTCTCTTTGTTTTATTTCTGTCTCTTTCTTTGTTTATGCATGCATTGTGTTTGCATGCAGTTTATGCATGCAGTTTTTGCATGCAGTTTTTGCATTTACCTTTTTGTTTATTTCCGCGATTTGTTCGTTTGGCTCCCTCATTCGTTTTCTTTGACGATGTTTTTAGTTCTTTATGTTTGCGTTCAACAGCAGTACCTTACATATATATATATATATATATTATGTATATATATTTATATTACTATATTTATTATAAATATATTAGTCTGTATATATATATGTCGTATAACTATATATATATTCTTGTATATATATTCTTATATATATATACATGGATATGCATAAATATATATATATATATATTTATTTATTTATTTAATTTATTTTTATTGTATATTTGCAGGGAGTGTTGGAGGTTCTTCCTTAGAGAGCGCGGGTATATTGATGTACAGCAGCAAACCCAACGAAAGTTCAGAGTTTCTTTCAAGCTTAGTTTGTTCTTTAAAGACGCCTGGGGCTGCCCCTCCATCTGCTGCTGCTGAAGCACTGCAGCTGATGCATGCAGCAGGGAGAGCAGCAGAGCAGCAGCAACCCCAATGGCTGCGCTTCTTCTTTAACCCTCATACTCCTCTTCTTTCAAATGGTGTTTTGCCTCTAAGAAGAGACTTCTTGCATCGAATCTCCGGTGAGGATACACCCGGTGTATGTACACCCCAACATTGTCGCACTCTTCCTTTTTTCTTCTTCTCAGACTCCTCAGGCTGCACTGCGAGCTCCTGCTGCTGCTGCTGTTGCTGTTAGTGCTGTTGCTGGTGCTGCTGCTGCTGCTGCTGTTGCTGTTAGTGCTGTTGCTGGTGCTGCTGCTGCTGCTGCTGCTGCGCTGCACTCAAACCCCCACCTGTTTAAAGTACACCCGGCGTTCCCCTTGGGGCCGTGTCCTCGGCTTTGCGTCTTCCTTTCTTTCTCTTTATGAATATTTATTATATATATATCATGCAAAGATGATACAATGTATGTACGTACGAATGCATATATATATATATATATATATTTATTTATTTATTTGTTTAGGACGCACACTTGTGCATGCACGTTTACTGTCTTTGTTTGTTTGTGCTGTTTTTTTTGGTTAGTCTTGGAAGCCATTTGCGTAGTAAACTCCATCATTATTATATTTTTACATTTGATGCATTATCTCCTTTTTACTTTGTTTGTTTGTTTGCTTGTTTGTTTGCTTGTTTGTTTGTTTATTGTATTACTTTGCTTATTGCACCGCTCTAATTTTGCTTATTATTTTGTTTTTTATTTTGTTTTTTGCTTGCTTGTTTATTGCATTGTTTTTTATTTTAATTGTATTATATTGTTTTAATTTTGTTTGTTTGTTTATTATATTGTTTTAATTGTGTTTTTTATATTGTTTTAATTTTGTTTATTATATTGTTTTGATATTGTTTATTTGTTTACTGCATTGTATTTTATTTTATTGAATAGTTTATAATTGTGTTTGTTTGTTTGTTTATTATCTTTATTTATAGAAAGAGCAGCAGTGCCGCAGTATCCCTTAGAAAGCAGCGCTATACAATGTTGGGTTGCCCATGTGGGTGTTGGGGGTTTTCATAGAAGCCATCAGTGCGTCTTCTATGATGAACTCCTCGCTAAAACGCATGCAGGATTACCAGGTATAAACCCTTTTTAAATGCATGCATCCTTCTATGCATGCATTTATATAGTATTCATCCATCCATCCATGCATCCATGCATTTATATCGTATGTATGTATGCATGCATGCATGCATGCATTGGTATAGTATGTATGCATGCACTTTAGAGCACGCTTGCATGCCTTCGTGCATGCATACATGCATACATGCATACATGTATTTGTACTGCATGCATCTAAGAAATATAAGTAGAAGCAAATTCGTTTTATAATAGCAAGCACTAATTATTCTTGCATGCATGCATGCATGGTGTATAGAGGCAAAAAAGAAGGACGATAGAATGAAAAGTGCAGCAATAGACAGATAAGACAGTTAAATAAGAAAGGAAGTAGAGAAGAATTAAAGGATAGGGGATACTCCAAACAAAACCAAAAAATAAAACAAAAAAGAAGCAGCAAAAGAAGTATAAAGAGATGCAAATTTCTAATAAAATATCAAGCGTTAATCTTACATATATGGTTTTTTTGCTTAAAGATAATATCCTGCTTATGTTAATTAAAACATATAAACTTAGTTATTCTGAGTAAATGCATTGAATATGTTTATTAGCATATATTAATCTATTCATTCTTCTTGTTTTAATTGTTATTTGCTTGTTTGAATGCTGCAGATGATCTCCCTGAAGGAGTGCACAAAGGCCCCTGGGCTGTCTGTGGTATTGGCATTTTACCGGGAGATAAAAGAATGTCTAATGTCCTCCACGAACAAGAATTCCTATACACTGTCAGCTAGGGTTTAGGGTTTAGGGTTTAGGGTTTAGGCTTTAGGGTTTAGGGTTCATGGGTTAGGGGTTACAGGCTTGGGGAATTCCTTTTATACACTGTCAGCTAGGGTTTAGGGTTTAGGGTTTAGGGTTTAGGGTTTACATGCTTGGGGAATTTCTAAACACTTTCAGCTAGGGTTTAGGGTTAAGTGCAGTTTAATTTTCCTTCTTCTTCGTATTGTGTAGGGGCTCTTTCTGCTGTACAGACACCTCATTTCCTTCCTTCTGTCCTATTCTCCTTTCTCTACTGCATGCATAACACAAAAACAAAAAACAAAATAACAAAGTGTGCATGCTTAGATCCACTGTAGCTGCTTGCCTATTATTGTAGGCGTTCCTGCTTCTGTCTGCATGTTTATATATTTATTCTCATATTGTCATAGACAAATATATATGTGCATATATATATATATATGCATGTAGATATATATGCATACACGTAGATATGTGCATATATTAATCTATATATATGTATATATGCATGAAAAGCCACACTATTGCTAATAATATCTTTGCTGATAAAACTGATGTTTGCAGGTATTAACTCGTAGTCAAAGGGTTTGCGAGGCGCGCGTAATAGGCGCTTTAATGGATTTTGTTTATGCTCCTGAGGAACCTCTGCGTTTAAAAGGGTTATTATTAGATATTCGCACGAAGCTTCTTTCTTTAACTATCACTGAAAAGGGGTATTGTATGGCCACCAATGGAGATCTAGACAAATCTCTAGCTGCTGTTAAACAAGATCTCGCACTCATGAAATGCAAAGATATTCGGAAACAAGTAAGTAATACCCTAAACCCTAAACCCTAAACCCTAAGCCATAAACTATAAACTCTAAGCCTTAAGTAACAAATCATCTCGCTGTTGTTGAGGAAGATTTCTGCATCCATGAAACACAAAGATATTCGCAATCAGGCATACCCCTAAACCCTAAACCCTAAACCCTAAACCATAAGCCCTAAACCCTAAACCCTAAACCCTTAATTCTATGGGGGATCTTCTCTATCCCATCGCGGGCTGTTTGCATCTTGGATATTTGCAAGCGTTGAAACAATTTTTATTTTTCGTTCGTCTTTGTCTTTCTTTGTGTCTTCTTTTCCTCTTGTTTTGTGCTTCTTTCTCTATAATTTGCGTTGTTTATCTCCTTGTTTATTATTATTTGTTTTGTTTCTTTATTATATTTTTGTTTGCTTATTACTATTGTTTTTGCTGAATTATTTTTAGTATTCTTGTTTGTTCATTAAAATAGTTTTGGTGTTTATTATTGTTTGTGTTCAATTATTATTATGGTTTTTGTTCAATTATTATCATTATTTTTGTTTATAATTATTATTGTTTATTCTTCAGGAAAGTTGCACACCGCAGACGGCTTTGGGTTTAATATATTTGGGTCTTAAGCTGCGGCGAGATGCAAAGATAAGACCTTTTACTGTTTTGTCTTGTGATAATATTCCAAACAATGGAAAGGTGAATTAATAAAGACTTTGCTGCATTATTTGCTTTCTTTTTATCATGTTTGTTTGTTTGTTTGTTTATTTGTTTGCTTGTTTGTTTTCATTTGTTTGCTCTCTTTTTTGCTCGTCTTCTCTTATATTTAATGTTTGCTTCCTTTGCGTATCTTCGGCTTTCTGTTTGTTTCGCTTGTTTTTATGATTGTTTATTTATTTCTCTTTGTTTGCTTCTTGCTTCCCCTTGGCCTTTTATTTATTTATTTATGTTTGTTTATTTTTTCGTTCGTGTGCTTGTTTGTTTGTCTCTCTTCGTTCATTAATTCGTTTCATTCATGATTTTGTATTTTTGCTTCTGTACGTTCTTCCTTTTGCTTGCATTTGCGTTTTTGTGTTTTCCAAACACAATGCCACGGTTTTAAAAGTATTTATAATTAAATTAATGAACTGGAACAATAATAATAATGGTTTAATTGCTTTTCTTGTTTGGTTGTTCTGTTGTTTTATTATTTCTGCAGCTTCTGAAGAAAATGGTAATTCAATTTGCAACCGAAGTGGATGTGGAAATGGCAACATGGATCAGCAAACATGTTTGGTGAGTTTGAGGTGTACGTACACCTCAAACTTTTTGCTTTCTTCTGTCACCCTTTCTGCTCCTCACTTCTTTTAATTCCACTTTTTTCTGTTGCAATTTCTGTTCTTCATTCATGGCCACGCATTTCGTTGCAAAAAGAGGAAATAAACGATACAGGGATTTGCTCATGTTTATGTTTATATTTGCATTTATATTTGTATCTATTTTAATATTTCTACGTATATGTATGTGCATATTTGTATGTGTATATGTACAAATGTACAAGTATACATACATATATATTATGTATATATATGTATATGCTTGTGTACATATATATATGTATACTTATATTTTTGTTTTTTTCACATTTACATTAGTGTGCACACTTGTATTTGTATTTGCAGTATTTTTGTAAGTTGATATTACTTGTTTAGCATTTGCATTCGTCTAAGTCCATTTTGCTTCAATTCTTTTCAATTATCTCTCTCTTCTTCTTTTTTGTTTGTATTTCTTCAGCTTTCCCTGCACAATGGTAGACAGAATTACGCCTGTCACAGGCACAGAACATATTGCACTTTTGGAAGAAGATTATGGCATAGGTGATAAGTGGCCGGTTGTTGCAGAAGATTTCAAGCAATGGGTCATTGGGGTAATTAATGCAAAAAGAAACAAAGACATAAAATAAAAAGAAAATGCATTTCAACCATACATATGTTTGTTAATGTACTACAAAATAATCATGCTTAATGAGAGCATATTGCATCTCTGTTTTTCTCTCTTTTTCTTGTTTTGCTCAGGACAACTTCTGCAACGAGCGACCTTTCTTTGAAGCTGTGGGTTGCTTGGTGGTGCGGGAGGTGCAGAGCTACGAAGAAATGAAATTAAAATTATTAAATGGAGGTCATAGTTGTGTGGCTTACGTCGCTACTTTGCTTGGATACAGATTTGTTGATGAAGCCCTTCGAGACGTGCGGTGAGACTCACCTTCCACGCCAACCTACTAACGCCTACCTAGCTAGCTAGCTAGGCGGCTAGCTAGATGAGCAGGTAGCTAGCTTAGCAGTGAGCTGCATGCATAGCTGCTTATACATTAAAAGCAATGTACAGTTAGCTATCTGGCTAGCTAGTTAGCTAGCTACTCGTTAAAGAACCAACTGGATAGTTATCTGTCTACCTTTCGACAGATAGCTAGCTGACTAGCACGCAGCCTACACACCGCAGGAAACAGCCGATCTAGCAAGAGAATGAATAAACAAAGAAATAAAAGAAAAGATAAAGTTTTTGTTGATTGCAATTCACAGAGTAAGTGGATTCTTACGAAGTTTCATGGACGAAGTAACGCCCTGCTTAGAAGACCTCAAAGTTGACGTAGAAAGGTGATAAGACACCCCACAAATACTTTATTTCCTTTAAATACATTATCAGTATAACGCATTATATATATGTACATATATATATTATATTCATGCATCTATTTGCATGCACCAATATATATTGATGCATGCACACATTGTTTCTCATACAGCTACCTCTGTATATGCATGTATATATATACATATATATATATATATATATATGTATATATATAGCTATATTTATCTATGCAGATATATATACAAATAGCTATATTTATATATCCAAATATATATACAAGTACATATATATACACAATATATTTCTTATGTATTTATTGATTTGTTGCTTAGGTACAAGGAGAGGATAGTAGAACGTTTTGGAAATGCGTTTGTGAAAGACGAGTTGCAGCGGGTGGCTCAAGACGGCAGCAGCAAATTTTATAGCACTACACGCAATTCAATTTTATTACTTTTAGAAAGAAAAAAGAACTGCTTAAAACTCTCTATTGCTCTCGCTGCATGGATATTATATTTCGCTACTGACTCTGTTCAAGGAACACCAATTGTCCCTTCAGACCCCAAAGTAAATCAACAAAAATTCAAATTTATCTATCATCATAATATAACCATCAAGACCATGCAAACAAACACATACACCCCAGCTTCCATGCAGGGAATGCATGCGTGCATGCAGAGAATGCATGCATGCATGCATAAGATGCATGCACACATTAATATTTGTGTTTTGTTTGTTTGCTTTTTATTTTGCAGTCGAAAGAACTGCGGGGTTTTGCTCTAAGTGCCGTCGCTCAGCCATACCGAGTAGCCCCTGTAGAGCAGTTTCTAAAGTAAGAAATTGTTTCTTTGTTTTTATATTTATATTTATTTATTTTTTTATTTTTTGCTTTGTTTGTTTTCTCTTATTCTCTCTGCTGAAGTTAAGTTTGCGTTGGTTTTGTTTCTTTTGTTTGTTTCAGTTTTGCTGTGCTTTGTTTACTTTGTTTATTTTGTTTTTCAATTTTGTTTTGTTAACTTTATTTTGTTTATTTTGTTCTGTTTTATTTTGTTGTATTTTGTTTTGTTTTATGCTTTTGTCTAGGGTTTATTCCACTTTGCTTTGCTTTTGTTTTAGTTTGTTTTGTTTGTTTTGTTGCGGTACCTGCATGCGTAGTTTTGCTGCTGTGTTGCTGCTGCTGCTGTTGCTGCTGCTGCTTCTGCTGCAGTGTGGTGTACGGGCTTCCGGCAGGTGCAGCTTCTGTCTTAAGCCGTTTTGTTGCAATATCTCTCGCTTCATTAATTAGAAGAGGAGTTGCAGAGACACTCGATGCAGGGGGAGCATTAGAAAGCCTTTTAGGTATTTGTTTTGAGGACGAAACTTTCTGGGGCTCGTTGGTAGACTTCTGCAGCAGCGTTAGTGCTGCTGCTGCGGAGGCGCAGCAGCAGCAGCAGCAGCAGCAGCAAGAGCAGCACGAAGAAGAGGAGGCGAAACACGAGCTGTCGTTGGAAGGAGACAGCACAAAGTAGAGCTTCTCTTTGCAAAAATTAAAACAAAGAAGAGGGTTTGTTGATAACTTATGAAACAGCATTTGCTGCTGATGGAGTCCCTCTGATTGATGTTTTCTTTTTTGTTTTGTTTTGTTTTGTTTTTTTTTCTTCTCTTCTTCTACCTACCTTGTGAGTTGGCTGCGTTTCTTTTGTTGTTTTGTTTTGCTGTGTTGGACTGCACATACCCTGTTGAGGAAGCGCATGCAAGAGATACATTTATATTATTTATGTCTCTTGCGGTGCTTCCAGTTTGTTTATTATATCATTCTTCTCTGTTTTGCATTGCCTATCTACTCCTCGCTGTTTATATTTGTTTGTTAACACTCCAACTCTTTTTCCTTCCGCATTAATATTTATACTGTATATAATACGATCTGTGATAATATATATATATATATATATATATATATATATATATAT
>NW_013549879.1:0-6761 GCF_000499425.1 Eimeria acervulina
GTATATATATATATATATATATATATATATATATATATATATATATATATTGCATATATATATATATATTTGCGCTTGTGCGCACATAATATAATGGTGTTTACTACGAAGACCTCCACTGTATCTTCTGGCTGGTGTCTGTCTCTCTATTCAGATGTCTCCTTTCTCTCTCTCTCTGCTCAGGTGTCTCCTCTTCTGCTGTGGGGGCCCCCGCACAGTAGAAGACCCCACAGAGACATTCTAAACCCTAAACCCTAAACCCTAAACGCAGGAAGATAGGGGGGGGCCCAAAGCCAGAGCAATTCGCTGTGCACTGTCAACACGCCGCCGCAAACCCTAAACCCTAAACCCTAAACCCTCAGCCTTGCGCAGAGTGTCTTCACACCCCATTGAAGGAATGCTGCTCGCCTTAAACCCTAAACCCTCACTCCAAACCCTAAACCCTAATCCGTGCGGCCCTCATCTAAACCGTCGTCAACGTACTAAACCCTAACCCTAAACCCTCACTCCAAACCCTAAACCCTAATCCGTGCGGGACATTAAACAAACCCCTTATTGTCTTTAGGCTCAGACGCAGATTTGCTGCAGGGATCCCTCCTCTTAAACCCATTAAAAGGAGACAGCAAAAGGAGACACCACGAGGAGACAACAGGAGACAGAGACAGCAGCAGAGACAGCTCGAAGAGACAGCCAGAGGAGACACCCGTAGCAGACCGATCCTTACACTTAGAGAGTCACCATAGAACAGGGGGCCCCCCACAGGGGGCCCCTTAATAAGTGAAAGGGGGGCCCCCCTCTTCGTTTTCCTTCTCTTTTTTAATGATGCCGCTTCTCATAACATATTAATGAAGAGTCTCCTCGCCCGCTCTCTCTTGCACTCTCTCTTTATCAGTCTCGGCCCTCCTCTCTCTCTCTCTGTGTGTGTGTCTCTGTCTCTCTGTGTCTCTCTGTGTCTCTGTCTCTGTCTCTGTCTCTCTGTGCGTCTCCTTTGTCTCCCCCCCCCTCTCTCTCTCTCTGTCTCTCCGCTCTCCCTGTCTCCTTTCCTCTGTCTCTCTTTCATTTTTTTTTGTCTCTTTTTCTTTGTTCCCTCTCAGGTTCGAGTGTCTCTATATTTCTGTCTCTCTGTCCCTCTTTTGTCTCTCTTTTCTCGCTCTCTTCCTCATCACCTCCGCTCCCATATTTCGCTCTCTCTCTCTCTCGCTCTCTCTCTCTCTCTCTCTCTCTCTCTCTCGCTCTCTGTCTCTTTCTCTCTCTCTCTCTCTGTCTCTCTCTCTCTGTCTCACACTCTCTCTGCATCTCTCTGTGTGTCTCTCTCACCCTCGCTCTCTCTCTCTCACCGTCTCTCTCTCTCTCTCTCTGCATCTCTCTGTCTCTCTCTCTCTCTCTGTGTCTCTCTCTGTCTCTGTCTCTGTCTCTGCGTTTATGCCGCGTGTCTCTTTCTCTGTCCCCACCCACCCAATCTCTGCGCCAGAAAGGCCCCGACTACCTCCAAATATATATATATATTATATATATATATTTTGTATATACACTTGAATGTTTATTTGAGTAAACAACAGGGTAGAAAGACGGAAAGAGACAGACAGGGGCCCTTAACATCAGCATAAGAGAGCAGAAGATATATATATATATAATATATATATATATATATTATATATATATTCTCTTTTAATTTAATGCATTAAAATAAATGCAAACAAAACAAACAAACTCTCTACCTTCTTCTCTCTCATTACCCCCGTCTTGTTATTTATTATATTTATTTTTTATTCATCACCTCTCAATATGCTGCACTCCTGTGGACGTCAGCTCGCGACTGTACGTGCAGCACATTCTTATATATATTTATAAATATAAATATAAATATATATATATAAATATATATGTATGTATATGTATGTATATGTATATATGTATATGTATGAATATGTTATGTGTACAAGATAGATATGTATATGTATTGCTGTAAGACAACTCCTGCATCTGTATATATAAATAATGCATGTGTATAGATGTAAATATATAAATAGATAATAAATACATATAAATATATATATTAAATATATATAAATATATATATATGTACAAGGCCGGTATAAAATATACAGTATAAATATAAAGAAAGAAACAAACAGACAGCAGAAACATAACCTCGGCTCGTGGGGTGTACATACACCTCAATGGGCCCCACAGCAGCACAGCGAGATGCAGCCCTTTTGTCTGTCTCCTTCTCTGTCTCTGTCTCTTTCTTTTTGTGTTGCTATCCCTAAGCTCATAACGAAAAGAAGCGGACCCCAAGCAACAGCAGAAGCTGCTGCTGCTGCTTCTGCTGCTGCTTCTGCTGCTGCGCTCGCCAGCACCGATGCGTATAAACAAACTCCTATCTCGATAAGCAAAAGAAAATAACAGAGGTTAATAATGCATGCATGCAACAAAGAGAACCCGCCTAACCCTCAGCAATAAACTCAGCAGCAAAAGCTTAAGTCACCTACGCTGCTCTTATCTTTTTCGTTCGTTTGTTTGTTTTAACTCTTTTCTTTTGCTTCTGTACAACCTGAGAAGCCTCCTCCGACCTGTCCCTCTTTGCAGTGTACATACACCTCGCGGAGCAGCAGCTAGCAGCAGCTAGCAGCAGCTAGCAGCAGCAGCAGCAGCAGCAGCAGTAACAGTAATTGAAAATATCTCTCTTCTTTTATCTTAAGGCTGCAGCAGCCGCGCCTGAGTAAGCATTACTGCAATACTATTAGCAGCAGGAGACCCTGTAAACATCAACACCATTTGCTGCTGCTGGGGGCCTCCATTAGGGGGGCCCTGAGCGCTGCTAAAGCAGCGTACATGACAGCCTGTTACCTCGCTGATCCTATCGAGAGCATTGGGGGCCCCTGCTGCTGCATTAGGGGGCCCCCCGTACCTGCCGTTGCTAAGACTGTCTCTGCGCAGCAAAGCCTCTCCTTGCTCAACAGACAGCAGCAATCTTATTGTCTGTCTTTCTCCTAGAGCCCCCAAATCTTGTACCTGGCCGACACGAGCACAGAAGCCTCTAAGAAAACCCTCTAGCTGCTCCATTGAGGGGGCCCCTGCATCATGAGGCCCTGAGGGGGGCCCCCACCCTCCTGCTGCTGCTGCTGCTGCTGCTGCTGCATCATCTGGGCTACCCCAAGGTCGTTGGCCTCCGCTCATAGGGTCTTGCTGAGGGGGCCCCCAGGGGGCCCCCCCTGTAGGTGAGGCCCCATCATAATAGGGGGCCCCACCTTCAGGGGCTCCGAACTGCTGCTGCTGCTGCTGCTGCTGCTGAATTCTGGCTGGAGGAGGAGGCAGCATAATCTTGCTCGTATCATAGCCTTGCTGCTGCAGATCTTCTGCTAAAGATGAGGGACAGATAAGGGGGGCCCCGTCTCTAGACAGCTCTTGATACTCTACGCTGAGAATACGCTGCCAGACAAGAGCTAGAGCAACAAGTCTTGCTGCAGAAGGGCCCTCAAAAGAGATAACTCTGTGCTGCTCGCGAGGAGACAGCATCTTGTTGTTGCTGCCTGGTCCTTGCTGCTGCTGCTGCTGCTGGTCGCCCCATGTGGGAGCACCACCCTGGGGGCCCCCTTGAGAACCACCCTCAGGGCCCCCTAGGGTCTTAGATATTTGAATGAGAGCACCTGACTTCTGCTGCATATCTCTTATAACTGTGCCCTTGCTGCCTATCAAAGGGCTAACAAAACGAGAGGGTATAAGCAGCCTCAGCGGCTGATGCTGCTGCTGCAGCTTCTCCTGCAGCGGAAGCCCCAAGCGCAGCACAGCCCCGCAGACAGATTGTAGGGGCCCTGAAACCATACAGAATCTCTCTCCTCCATCAGAGCCTTCAGAGGGGCCCCCAGAGGGGCCCCCCCCTTGGGGCCCTCTTAATAGTGCTCTTGCATCTTCACCTGTAAACCCTGATACTTCATCTAACACCTGCACTTGAGCCCCTGTCTCCTCTCTAACTGCTCTAACATGAGAGCCCTGCGGCCCCACAACCCAAGCAGCAAGTCTCTGAGGTATAACAAAGCATAAGACAGAGGTGCAGCTGAGGCCCCCGCAGCTCTCAACGCTTGCTACAAATCTATAGCCGCTGCCCCCCTGAACCCCTGGGCTGGGGGCCCCCTGGGGGCCCCCCCCTCCACCTGTGGGGCCCCACGAGGGGCCCCCTACTCCAAAGAAGCCGCCCGGTCCTGCTGGTGATGCACCACCCACAGGGAGGCCCCCTGGGAGGGGGCCCCCAGGTAGGGCCCCCATCGCTCCTCTGGGGCCCCTAAGAGCTTTTGGTTGAGCAGTAGAAGAAATAGTAATAAGGTAATCAAAGTCTTGCTTCGAGAGTCTGCCTGAAGCAAGCATTTGCTGCAGCTGCTGCAGCACAAGCTGCACTGCTGCCGCAACATGCTCATCCATCTGACCCGTTATACAAAGGGCCCTATCTCCGCTTGCTGCTGCTACACCAGGAACAACTCGAATCTGTGTCTGTGTCTTCTGGCTGAGCTCTTCAATCGCTCTACCCCTCTGTCCTACAATACCCCCGACGCTGCGATGAGGGACGAGCAGCAAAGCTGCTGACTTGCCGCTATGAGAAGGGTGAGATGATATTAGCTGCAAGACTTTTACAAGCCCTGCATGCACTTCTTCTTCCTTCTGTCCCCCTATAGCAACTATCTTTGCTACATCAAGAGCCTGGTCTTGAGGGGGGGGCCCCACTGTCTCTAACATCGCTTGTTTTGCTGCAGCAAGCTCGTGAGGGCCCAGAGCATTGCGCTGCACGAAAATTCGTGCCCCTGTTGAGCGCTCAAGGTCTCTTACAGTAGCACCTCCTTTACCTATGAGGGCCCCTGCTATATTATCAGAAACTAATAGACATACAGGCAGCACCCGAGGCCCCTGAGACCCCTCCATAGGGGCACCCTCATCTCCTTCACCCCCTAAACCACTAGGAGATAAGCGCTGACGCTTAGGACCTCCATATACACCTGGTGAGCCCCCTTGAGCTACTGCACCGTTGCTACCTAGCGCAGGGTGGGCGGCCCCGGGAGCAGATAGAGAGCCCTGGGGCCCCTCTTGTCTTCTTTTAAATGAATCCATCTTGAATTGATTAAAGTATTTGTTTATTTATTCAAGATATTTAAAAATAAACCCAGAAAACAACAAACAAACAAAGCTGAAAAGAGCGGTAGTGTTCACTGAGGCTGGCGCTGCTGCCCCCCCTTGGCTCTATGAGAGCCTACAAAGCAGACAAAGAAAATTATAATATAAACAAATAAAGAATAATTAAATATATTAAAAGAATAAATTCTTTTACTCCTAAAGTCCAAAATAAACGGAGAACGAAACAACAAAACGATCTGCTGCTGCTGCCGCTGCTGCTGCTGTTGCGCGCAGCAGCAGCATTGCAGAGCAGCGGGGCTAACAACCCCTTGGGGCTTCTTGAGGTATATCTTTATAAAAGAAAACAAAAAATTAATTTTTTTAGATTATTATTTTATTTAATATAAACGTATTGATGCTCTCTAGCTGCAGAGTACCGTAGGAATTCAAAAGTATACGTATACACCCCCTTTCTTTAGTAGGGCGTGGCCGCTGCTACAGTGCACAGCACTCTTATCTAAGGGCCCCCAGCTCCTTTCTAAATAGCTATTTTAAATCTCTTAAAGATATTATAGCTTTTCTGAGGTTGTAGGGAGCCATAGGGGGCCTCAAGAGGGCCAGTGGGGCCCTCTGGGGGAGCGGGAGTCGCTTTATATATGTCTTGCCTTTACTCTTTGAAGTTGCGAGTATATTCAAAGCCTAAGGGGGCACTATGCATGCATGGCATGCAAACAGAAGCAGAACAATTATGTACACGGTTACTGCAGACACCAGAAGGGGAGGTTGTAGCGCTCGCATGCACGCGTTCATACCGCCTTCAGATAAAGTAAGCTGCACTGTACACTGTAACCTATTCTCTTACTTCTTTCTCTCTTTTAGCCCCACACCCTTAGACCTACAGGCCATTGGGCTGCGAATGTGTGAGGAATGGAGGTGCGGTCTGCTGCTATCTATGTATCTATACCTTCATTTATATGTATATATATATCTGTATATATATGTATATATACATATATATATATATATACATATATATATATATATATATCTGCATGTATATCTATATCTACATCTATATCTATGTATAGATTTTTGTATATGTATGTAATATATATGTATATATAGATGTTTCCTAATAACACATTTTATCTCGACTGCAGCTTACGGTGGTCTAAGCACAAGACTGAGGAGTCTCTCGTTCCTCCCTGTCTGCTCGTATAGCAGTGGGGTGTACAGTATCTGTCTATAGCAGCGTTATTGTATTTGGTATTGTATTTTGTAGCAACAGGAGTCAGTAAATTGCTGAACAGCTGCTATTGCCTTCGTGAATCAGCGGGAAAGGGGGTTATTGAAGCATGCATGCGTGGGGCTGAACTAGAAACAGGAGGTGCAGCAGAAAGCCCTGTAATTCTTGATTGACAAACTCTTCCCCGCATCATACTCAGACCCCTGTGGTGCTGTGCAGATAATCATTGTAAGAAAGGGGGGCCCTCAGCTTCTGTTGGGGGATACAGCACTCTCGGGCTGTAGTTAGCTCATGTCTGTACTCTTGCCACAAGGTTGGATACTCAGAGCCATGTATATATATATATATATATACATGCATCTACATGCATATATATGTATATATATATATATATATATACATATATATACGT
>NW_013549879.1:6861-24361 GCF_000499425.1 Eimeria acervulina
TATATATATATATATATATATATATATATATATACACACTATATATATATATATATATATATATATATATATATATATATGTATACATATTGTCAACGTTATTAGATTATGCATTAAAATCTGATTTCGGTGTATTAAGCAAAAATTATTTTCCTTATCTTGGGTAGAAGAGCACAAGTGCAAAGGGTAGGCCTGAGCTGCAGTCCTCATCCCTACGGTTGAGAGGTTTGATATATAACGATGATTAGTGGTGAAGCAATACTGTAACAAATATGAAAAGATATCTTGATTCTTTTTTTAATATCTCTAGCAAATATGCTGTCTTCCGTCTAACCACCCAGCCTAAATGGCGAAGAAGGAGTAGGATCTTTCTTACAATAGGGAAGAGACACACGGCTACGTGCCTCGTTACAATAAAGAAAGACGAAGTATGCTAGTCTTATCGAGCTGTCTATGCCTTTTAAGCAAAAGCTATCTATGAAGAGGATGCCAAAAGAGTAAGAAGGGATATAGGAGCATTCTGGGGAGCTCTGAATTGAAGTCTTTTGATACGACTGCAGACCATCCCCACAGTCTTCAGCGAAAGCAAAGGACTTCCCTCATAAATAAACAGTATAATAAATAAACAGTAACAACAGTTCTTTACTCTCCATCAGACCACCCAAAACTTTTCACAAATACTCGAGATACTTCTGCTCCCTCTTCGTCATAATAAATACAGTCTTTTATTAACAATAAATATTCATTCTTATTTCAAACTAAAGTACTCTTTTTCTTTCATTTTAAGTACATAATTTCTTCTTTAGTTCTGCTGTTTCCCCGTGCTGTTAGCTTCTTGAAAGGAGAAAGTTTTTGAACCCTGTCTCTCTGGAATAGGTTTGTAGGGTTTAGGGTTTAGGGTTTAGGGTTTAGGGTTGCAACAGCAGGAAGAAAAGTCGCTGTGAGTCTCATTAGAGAGTTGGAGGTGGCTCCATTACCTATGGGTTCTGATTTTGAGGTTTTCTTTGATAAGTCTCCCGGCGGCTTCTCCTTCTGCTGCTGTCTAACTCATTTGTTTATTCTTCTTTAGTAGTTGAGTTAGCGAAGAGACAATGGGGGTAAAACCAGGGATGAAGTAGATATAGTAAGCGCAGTATAAAGCGACGCGTAATAAATTCAAAGTATGTCGGCAATTTGTGTACAGGGAAAGCTGCTACCTGCGAGCACTGCATTATTTATCTTCGCCAGATCGGACTGAGACCATACCTCAGGGAAGCAGATCCTTAAAAACAAATGATAGTTTGATCTCCATACTTTGTTTGTTGTTCTTCGCATGCATTTTTTGCATGCGAAGAAGAAAAGACAGGGGTGTACAGATAGGGGATTCATTGCTGTCTCCTCTGTCTCCTTGGCTGTCTCTCCGATTGCTCTCTTAGTACAGTTGTCTTAAGAAGAGCATCAAGATGAAGGAAGCGTCTGCATGTCTTTGTCGTTTCCTGCATCACCTCTGCACTTCAATAGGAGATATTAAATTCACCTTAGCCTCTGACTCTAATCTTTTCTTAGTAAAAGAGACAAACACTGTTGGGCTCGCTGGGAGATGATGCTTTGCCCCATTGCATTCCTGAGCGTCTGCTTTCTTATTTATTATAAAATTATTATTATTATTATTATTATTATTATTATTGAGATCATCGAGAGACAATGAGAGAACAATCGTAGTAAACAGGCTCAGCGATGACACTGAGGAAGAGTTTTTCTTTGAAGCTTATCTTCTAAAGTCACCTTCTTAATGTCTGCCTGTGCACCGTACACAGGCATTAGAGACAGCCTTTCTTTGATGCAGTGGCTGCATATATATATATGTACGTATATATATACATACATATGTATATATATATATATGTATATATATATATATGCATATATATATGTATATATATATACATATATATATATATAATATATATATGGGTACATAGACAGACCTCAAGCATACGCTGCTGCTATACTCTGATCTTTTTAGCTTTTTACACTCGGGTGCAGCACTGCAGATTAAACTGTCTCCTTTTTGTTGCTGCGGACTGTCTCTTCTAGTCTTTGTTGCTGTGTTTAATATTTCTTAGGCCCTTTATAGTTGTAAATGAGTGAAGGGAAGTATAAATAAATATTATTTGCTGCTGGCTATACTTCAAAATATATATTAGTGTCTCCTTCTTACACCTGTTCACTGCTGTATTGCTGCTGCTCTGCTGCTGCTCTGCTGCTGCTTTGCTGCTCTGCTGCTTCTTTGTTGTATGATATGCAAACCCCTCAACAAATAAATAAAATAAACACTGAAGATAATTATTTGGTTCTACTGAGAAGGCAGAGAAAAAGAAAAAAGGCTCAGCCCCGTGCTGCTGGGGCCCCAGACAGCAGCAGCAGTAGCAGCAGCAGCTGCTGCTGCTGCTGTTGCAGCAGCAGCAGCAGCAGCTTCCGTTGAGACTTTAGGGCTGCACATGAATAAACTTATATTTAGTTAGAAGGAGACAAAAATATTGCTCAACTGTCTATACACCGCTGCTTGATTCCTTTGAAGGCCCTCTGTGGGGCGGGGAGGCCCCGGGGCCCCACGCGGTCTTCCTAACCACCTGCAGCAGCAGCAGCAGCAGCAGCAGCAGCAGCACTAGCAGCAGCAGCAGCACTAGCAGCAGCAGCAGCAGCAACAAGGCAATGGCTGGGGGAGCTCATTTTGCTTTAAAGGGGAAGAAGCCCTCAGGGGCCCCCCATATAAAAGGCAGCCGTAGGGGCCCCTGGAGGCCCCTGGGGGCCCCTAAGGAAAGTCGGAGTGTTGAAAAGCCTGGTGCTGCAGCGCAGCAGAAGCAGCAGCAGCAGCAGCAGCAGAGGCACAACAAAGGGAAGAAGAGAGAGGAGCAGCACGACATCAACAGCAGCAGCACCAGCAGCGGCAGCAGCAGCAGCGGGGATGAGGAGGCCTTTCCTACCGATTCGAAAGCAGCAGCAGGAGCAGCAGCAGCAGCAACAGCAGCAGGTCGAGGGAGAGCCGCAGCGGACAGCAGCGACAGCGACAGCAGCAGCAGCAGCAACGTCTCTTCTGCTGACAGCAGCGAGGAGCTGCGCTGCAGCAGCGACAGCGATATTGAGAGCGAAGACGCAGGCGTTTATGAAGAGGGTGTAGCAGAGGGGCCCCCGGGGGCCCCCACAGACAATTTAAAGGAGGCCCTAGGGGTTCAGCTGGGGAGTAAGGATAAAGACTTCTTAGACTTCGTGTTATCTGCTTCTGCTGCAGGAGAAGATGATGCAGCAAGCAGCAGCAGCAGCAGGAACGGCAGCAGCAGCGGCGAAGAGGCAGCCTCAGAAGAAGCAGACAGTGGAGACGAGACGGAGACAGAGCAGCAGCAGCAGCAGCAGCAGCAAAAAGAACAGCAGCAAACCAAAAGGCTACTCACTCAGGAGCGCTTCCTAAGCCTTTGTAAGGCTGTGGGGTTTGACCCTCTAGCAGCAGACAAGCAGGAGCAGCAGCAGCAGCAGCAGTTGGAGAGCCTTAGAGGGGCTAAGTTGCTGCTGGAGGCGCTGCACTCTGCAGTGCTGCAGCTGGCGCCGAAGCAGCAGCAAGCCACAGCAGCTGGAGCAGCAGCAGCAGCAGCAGCAGCTAGTGCAGGCGAGCGCAGCAAATTCAAGCTCGCCAAGCGGTATGGTGACGACGAGGAGGGTTTGCTGCTGCTGCAGCAGCGCAACAAGGCTGCCTTGCGGCAGCAGCAGCAGCAGCAGCAGCAGCAGCAGCGGCAGCAGCAGCAGCAGCGCAAGGGGGGCATGTTTGTGCTGCCCGATACAGACACTTGTGTCTTCATAATTTTATGCGTAGTTAGAAAAGCAGATTTGCTGTTCACAGGCCTCTCTTCTCGCGGCTCCAAGCCAGCAGCAGCAGCAGCAGCAGCAAACGCAGCAGCAGCAGCAGCAGCAGCTCAGGCGACCACCGGTCGCATGCGTTTTCTGTTGAAGAGCTTTTGGGGGGACGTTACTCATTTGCTGCTGACGTCGCGGCAATCAGCAGCAGATGCTGCTGCTGCTAGCAGCAAAAGCCTCGTGCTGCAGTTGCTGCTCGCCCTTAGCAGCAAACAGCTGCTGCAGTGGTTGCTGCCGCTCGAAGCAGCAACACGCCGCTTGCTGCAGATTGTCTGCCGCTGCTGGGCCTTCTCTAAGCAGCCACAGCAGCAGCTTGCTGCCTTTGCAGTGCTGCGCAGTATGTTGCTGCTGCAGCAGCAGCAGCAGCAACCAACCGCAGCAGCAACTCATGGGGCTTCAAAGGGGCCTCGCGGCTCCAGCTCTTCAGCAGCAGCAGCAGCTGCTGCTGCTGCAGAGCTCAAGGAGCAGCAGCTGCTGCAGCAAGTGCTGCGATCTTATCAAAGAGCTGCTGCTCGTCTAGGGGCCCGCAGAACTTGGCGAGCAGCAAACCGCATGCAGCTGCTGCTAAACGAAATGAAAGAGCTGCTGACTTTTGCTGCTGCTGCTACTGCCTACAGACTCGCCTACCAATCCATCAGAGAGGTACCCTAAACCCTAAACCCTAAACCCTAAACCCTAAACCCTAAACCCTAAACACTAAACCCTAAACCCTAAACTCTAACAAACACAAAGCCCTATGAGTATAGAGTCTAAACCCCTAAACCCTAAACCCTAAACCCTAGGTAGATATATTTTTTTGTGTTTTGTTCAGTTGGCTTTGACGGTGCGGAGTGCGGTTGCTGCTGGGGGTGCTGCTTCTGGAGGAGGAGGAGCAGCAGGAAGCAACAGCAGCAGCAGCAGCAGCAAGAAGAAGGAAGGGTCTCGGAGCAAGGCAGCATACAAGAAGAAACATCAGCAGCAGCAAGCGCATGCATTGCTTTGCTGCTGGTCCTTTGTACAGAGCTGCTGCCTCTGGGCTGAAGCCCTAAGCCTTCACTCTGGGCGTCTGAAGCCTCTGCTGCTGCCGCTAGTATCTGTTGCTGCTGCTGCAGTGAAGCTGCAGCAGCAGCAGCTATCACACGCTCCCTTCTGTCTTAACTTGCTGGCAGCTACAGCCAGAGCTGGCGCTGCAGCAGATGCTCTCGTTCCTGTTGCTGCACCCCTACTCGCCGTGCTGCTGCTTCTGCTGCAGCAGCATGCTGCTGTCTGCAGGCGCAGCAGCAGAATAGCTGCTGCGCCTGCGGGACCAGCAGCAGCAGCAGCAACTGCAGCACAATCTAAAAAGAGGAAGAGAGAAGCAGCAAAAACAAATACGCCGACCTCAGAGCCACTGAGGCTGCAGCAAGCTGCTGCAGCACATGCAGAGACATGCCTCAAGATAGATCAGGCGCAGCAAATGTCTATCCACGTACGCTTTTGCTGCTGCTGCTGTTGCTTCTGCTAGTGCTCTTGCTGCTGCTGCTGCTCCCCCTGGTTCTGCTTCCGCTGCTGCTGCTTCTGCTGCTGCTGCTTTCGCTGCTGCTGCTGCTTCGCCTGGTTCTGCTTCTGCTGCTACTTCTACTACTGGAACTCCCACTGCTGCTGCTGCTGTTGCTGCTGTTGTTGCTGCTGCTGCTGCTGCTGCAGGTGCTGGAGTCTCTGTTAGACTTTGGTGTTTGCATCTTTGCTGCTCACTTAGCGCAGCTTGCTGCGCACCCGGCGCTGCCGGAGTTGCTGCTGCCGATTTTGGCCTCAGTGAAGCAAATCACCAGAAAAAATGCTGTAGGGCCCCTGGCTGCTGCTGCTGCTGCTGCTGCTGCTGCTGCTGCTGCTGCTGGTGTTGCTGGTGGTGGTGGTGCGGCTATTGCTGCTGCTGCTGCTGCTGATGTTGTCGCTGCTGCTGATGGTGCTGCTACTGCTATTGCTGCTGTTGCTGGAGTTGCTGATGCTGCTGCTATTGGTGCTGCTGCTGATGCTGCTGATGATGATGTGGCTGCTGCTGGTGTTGCTGCTGCTGATGCTGCTGCTTCTGGTGTTGCTGCTGCTGCTGGGCAGTGTGTGCATTGTGCTGTGTGTGGGTTATATGTGTTGCTGCTGCGTTTGCTGCAGCCCTTCGGTGCAACAAAGAAGCTGCAGCAGCTCTGTGCAGCAGCAGCAGCAAGCGGGGAGACAGTGAAGCGGCTGCGGCTGTCTCTAAAGGATATGCCCATAGGACGGGTAGCAGTGCTGCCAGTGCAGCAGCACAGGCAGCAGCTGCCGCTGCTAGATCTCTCGTATGTCAGGGCTTGCTGCTGCATCTGCTGCTGTTGCTGCTGCTGTACCTGCTGCTGCACCTGCTGCGGTGCCTGCTGCTGCCGAGGATCCTGCTTGCAGCAGCAGCTGCTGCTGCTCCTGCGGGGGCTGTTTCTGCTGCTGTTTGGGTGGCTGCTGCTGCTCGTTGGTCTTGTTGCGCTGCCAAGGCTGCTGCTGCAGCACAGGCTAAGGGGTGCCGCTGCTGCTGTTGCTGCTGCTGCTGCAGGGAGAAATTCTTAAAGGAAAGACAACGCGCAGCAGCTGACGGCATTAAAGACGAAGCAGCAGCAGCAGAACACCGCAAAAAGAAAGGTGAGCAGCAACACGTGCTTGCTGCTGCATCTGGAGCTGCAGCAACTGCTGCAGCATAGAACATTGCTGCGATGCTGCAGCACTAAAACTGCTGCTGCAGTGCTACAGGTTGCTTTGCATGTGGGTGTTGTTGTTGCTGTTGCTGCTGCAGCAATCGAGGAGACGCTTACACCGAAGCAGCTGAAGAGAAGGAGACAGAAAGAGCAGAAGAGAGCTGCGCTGCAGCAGGAGCAGCAGGAGCAGCAGGAGAAGCAGCAGCGGCAGCAGCAGCAGCATCATTCTAACAGCCCCAACAAGAAGAGAAAAGAACAAGACAGCAAAAGAACTTCAGTGCAGCAAGACGCTGCTGCAGAGGTAAGCCAAAGCCTCTACAACGGCAACAAACAGCAGCAGCAGCAACAGCAAACAGCAGCAGCAGCAAACAGCAGCAGCAGGAAAGAAACAAACAACAGCAGCAACAGAAACGAATAGGCCAAATGGCGTCTCTCGCAGGCTTGTAGGCTGCACGAGTTACAGCTGCCTCAGCAGCAGCAGCAGCAGCAGCAGCAGCAGCAGCAGACAGAGCGGCAACTTCTGTGTAGCAGCAGGTGTGTGCGTCTCCGTGCAGCAGCGAATGTCTCTGCGTTTTGCTGCTGCTGCCTCTCTGCTGCAGGATGCTCTTGAGGAGTTTGATAGCGATTTCAGTGAAGTATAAAGACAAGCAGCAAACGCATGCGTCATTGCTGCTGCTGCTGCTGCTGCAGCCCAACATACGCATGCATTGTTGCTGCTGCAGCGGCGCAACAAACGAGTGCACCATTGCTGCTGTTGCAGCAGCTGCTGCAACAGCAGCACAGCAAAGGTGTGCGACATTGCTGCGGCTGCAGCAACAGCACGTCGCAGCTGCTGCAGCAACGTGCTGCTTGCAGCAGCAGCAAATAGCCCCTCCTTGTGGCAGCAGCTGCAGCAGCAACAGCTGCACCTTAGATGCATTAGCAGCAGCAGCAGCAGCTGTTGGCTGTTTGCTGCAGCAGGTCTCCATGCACTGCTTAGTAGCAGCAGCAGCAAACAGTAGCAGCAGCAAGTGACAGCAGCAGCAGCAGCTTCTTTGCTGCTGCTTTTTGTTTATTTGCACCTCTTGCACTCTCCTCGGCGTTTATTTATTTCTTTTGTGCAGCAGCAACAGTTTAAGCAGTAGCATATACATATATAATATATATATATATTATACAAGTATACATATAATTATATATACAATAAATATACATATATATAATTATTTATGTGCAGCACCAAGACTAAACGCAGAAGCGGATATGAACATAGCGACATAATATCTTTATTATTATGTGCTTCCCTGCTTCTTTCTTATATATACATATATATACATGTATATATATATATATATAGCAGCACTACGTGAAGCAGCAGACTAACATAGAAGCAGCACGCGCAGCAGCAAGACCAACAGCAGCAGCAACAGCAGCAGCAACAGCAGCAGCCACAGCAACGTCAGCAGTAACAGGTGCAGCAACAGCAGCAGCAACAGCAGCAGCAACAACACGAGAAGGCTCAGCCCCACTTAAAAATCGTTCGAAACGATAATCTCTGTATCCCCTTCAATGCAAAAGCCAGCAGCAGCAGCAGCAGCAGCAGCAGCAGCAGATGCTGCTGCTGCTGCTATGATGTGGCAAAAGGCTGCTGCTTGCTTGCATCATGTTCATGCTTATCAACATTTACATAAACTCAATGCATCATGCATGCGCTGCTTCAAGATCAGCAGCAGCAGCAGCAGCAGCTGCTGCTGCTGCTGCTGTTGGCGGTGCTGCAAGTGCAGCAACAGCTGCCCTGGTCGGAGCAGCAGAAAACGTCTGCCTGCTGCTGCCTTCTCTGCAGCACACTGCAAACCCTTAACTGCGGTGTTAGCAGTGTTACGCTGTACATACACCTGAAGAATGCATGCATGCATGCATGCATGTAGGCATGCAAGTAGGCTGTATACATACACCTGAAGCATGCATGCATGCATACTGTACATACACTTGATGCATGCACGCATGCATGCATGCATGCACGCATGCATGCACGCATGCAGCAGTATTTAAGTTACCTGGAGAGGGCCCCGCTGTGTATTCTGCTTTTTAATTCTTTTAAGAAGTTTTGCTTGCACATCAACTCCTCAACAGAGTCTTCTAGAGACACTGCGCGGGGCAGCTGCAGCACCTTCCAGCTGCTGCTGCTGCTGCTGCTGCTGCTGCGGCTGCTGCTGCTGCTGCTCTGCCGCATGTCTGCAGCAGGCATTACCCAGAACAAACGATCGCTTTCAGGCCTTTCGTTCGATACCTGCAACCTGTACATACACCTGCTGCTGCTGCTGCTACTACTACTGCAGTAAGCAGCAGCAGCAGCTGCTGCTGCAACTGCAGCAGCTGCGCTCTTCCCTCCTTTTGAACCACTGGCAACTGTTGTTACGCCTTCTGCTGCTGCTGCCGCTGCAGCAGCAGCACGTTCTGCTGCTGCCTCTCCCTTCTGCTGCCGCGCACACCGACTGTTTGCTTCAGCACCGCCTGCAGCAGCAGCAGCACCTGCTGCTGCTGCTGAAGCACCGTCACGCGGCGCAGCATCACTGAGCTTTATGTTAAGAAAACATTCGCACCAGTGAGCTCTGCTTCCTCTCTCGTTTGCTGCTGCAGCAGCAGCAGCAGCAGAAGCATTCTGGAGCGATATCGCAGCTACCGTCCGGTCCCCAAAGGAACGCCGCCGAGAGGCAATGCTGCTGCTGCTGCTGCTGCTGCTGCTGCTGTACCCCTTGCTTGCAAAGCAAGACCTCAGCCTCTTGAATGACCCTTCCTGTACACTTGAAGCAGCAGCAGCAGAAGCAGCAGCAGCAGTATTATCTCTCGGCGGGGCTTCTGTCACACCGTAGCTTAAACGGCGCTGCTGCTGCTGCTGCTGCTCCTGCTGCTGCTGCTCCTGTTGAGGTGATGCAGCAGCTTTTCTAGAAGAACGACTGAATGAAATTTGTACAGGAGAAACAGGGCAACGGCAAAGCAAGCGAATCCACAGGTCCTGATTTGCTGCTGTTGCTGCAGCTACTGCTGCTGTTGCTGCTGTTGCTGCTGTTGCTGCTGTTGTTGCTGCTGCTGTTGTTGTTGATACACCCGGTGCATTTGCTGCTGCTGCAGAGCCGCGTCTCGCCAGTCCTTCCCGCTGCAGCAGCGGGAAGGGCTGTTGCTGCTCCTGCTGCTGCTGTTGCTGCCGCAGGGAGAGTTTGCTGCTGCTGCCGTTCTCATTCGCGTTGCTGCTTTTGCTGCTGCTTCCATCCGCTGCAGCTCCTCTTGCCCCAGCAGCAGCAGCAGAAAGCTGCTGCGTAGCTGCAGAGCGGGAGAAGTCGTAGGCACTGAGTGTGTCTGCTGCTATCCTGAGGGGCTCTAGCTGCGGCAGCAGCAGCTTCTTGCTGCTGCTGCTGCTGCTGCTGCTGCTGGCAGCTAATATTAAGGCCCCCAGCTGCAGCACAAACTGTCTCCCTAACTCCCGCTGCTGCACTGCTGTAGCGCTGTCTGCTGACGGCGGCAAGTCGTACAGGCTAGGAAATCTGCTCCTGCTGCTGTTGTTGCTGCTACTGCTGCAGCTGCTGCCTGCCTCATTCTGCTGCTGCTGAAGCTCAGCCTGCTGCTGCTGCTTCCCCAGGGGCTCTTGCTGAGGTATGGTTTGTGAGGCTGCAGCACTCCCATGCTGGGCTGCTGCTGCTGTTGCTGCTGCTGCAGTTGCTGCTGCTGCAGTTTGACCCGCAGCAACTTCCTCTTCTGCTGCACATCCGGAGTGCAGCTCCGGCTTGAGCTTCGCTCTTTTGCTGCAGGGAGACGTGGGGCTTTGAGGTGTAGCTGCACTTGGCCCTGCTGCTGCTGCAGCTGCAGCAGGTGCAGCAGCAGCAGGCGCAGCAGCAGCAGGTGAAGCAGCAGCAGGTGAAGCAGCAGCAGAGCAACGAAAGGGAGACTTCAAAGACTCTAACCGCCGCACCAAAGCGGGTGTAGCGGCCTCCAGCGCTTCTCCTATCTCACCCTCATCGCTGTCTCCCTGCTGCACTTTTGCTGCTGCTGCTGCTGCTGCTGCTCCTGTTGCTGCTGCTGTCTCCTCTCTACTTAAGCTGTACAGGCGGCCTTCAGGCAAACATGAATCGCCAGCAGCAGGAGACAACACAGAACACTCTACATGGCACAGACGCAACGGCTCCAGCTGCAACCTTCTGCTGCTGCTGCTGCTGCTGCTGCTGCTGCTGCTGCTGCTGCTGGCCGAGCTAATGCTGCTGTTGCTGCTGCCCAGGCGCCAGTTAAAGGGGCTGCTCGGGAGTCTCGCGACGTCCCTCCGCATAGCAGCAGCAGCAGCAGCTGCTGCTGCTGCTGCTTCTGCTTCCGAATGCGCAGCAGCTGCAGCGGCAGCCGCCGCCGCCGCAGCTGCTGCTGCAGCAGCTGCAGCAGCCGCTGTAGGGGAAGAAATATCTGCACCCAGCATATCTGTCCCCTGTGGCGATCCCCTCACAGCTTTGCTAAGACAAGGTCCTGAAGCAGCAGCAACAGCAGGAGCTGTTGCTGCTGCAGCAGATTGCTGCAGCAAACCCCTACGGGGTTGCAGTTGTTGCATCTGCTCCTGCAGCCGCAGCTGCTGCTGCTGCTGTTGCTGCTGCATCTGCAGTCGCTTCTGCTGTTGCTGCTGCTTCATCTGCTCCAGCAGAGGCTTTTGCTGCTGCTGCTGCTGCTGCTGCTGCTGAACGTGCTTCAGCAGCGGCTTTTGCTGCTGGACCTGCTCAAGCAGCGGCTGTCGCCGTTCCTGCTGCTGCTGCTGCTGCTGCTGCTGTTGTTGCTGCTGCTGCTGCTGTTGCTGCTGCTGCTTGCTTTCGCATGCACAGCGCAGCAGCCACTGCCCCAGCATTTGAGCGAGGCTACGATCTAAAGTACGAAGACAAGCAGCATGTGATGCATGCGCCTCGCTGCAGCAGCTAAAGGTAAACCCATTTAGAAGCCGCAGCTGCAGCTGCTGCAGCGGCTGCAGCAGCGACAAATCCCTCTCCAAGTGCGATGCGTCTACCGGCACCAGAGACAACAGAGACACCTGGCCTGCAGCAGCAGCAACAGCAGCAGCAAAAACAGCAGCAGCAGCAGCAGCAGAAGCAGCGGCACACATTAACGAAATAAACACGAAGGCAGCAGAGGGATAAGAATGCCCCAGTGCAACAACACTCGCTGTTGCTGCTGCTGTTGCTGCTGCTGCTGTTGTTGCTGCTGCTGCTGCTGCTGTTGAAGCTTACCATCGAGAATAGCCCTTATGAGCTGTCTGTTGCGAATTGCTGGATGAAGATCAAGCAGCTGCTGCTGCAGCAGCTGCTGCAGCTCCTCCCTCCCCCCAGCAGCAGCAGCAGAACCAGCAGCAGCAGCAGATTCGGGTGTATCTGCAGCTCGAACTAAGTGTGGGGCCACCAGCGGCAGCACCGCCGCGAGCCCCGTCCACATTAATCTAGCCTCAGGGATTCGCAGCAGAGTGCAGCGATTGAGTGCACGCTGCTGCTGCTGCTGCTGCTGCTGCCGTTGCTGCTGCTGTTGTTGCTGCTGTGCCTGCTGGGGCTGTTGCTGCTGGCGTTCCTGCTGCTGCCAGTGCTGCTGCAGCGGACTGCATGGAGTCTCCTCAGAGAAAAGAATACTCCTGCTGCTGTCGTCGCTGCTGTGACAGCCTTTGCTGCTGCTGCTGCTGCTGCTGTTGCTGCTTCTGCTGCTGCTGCTGCTGAAGCCCCAGCCCGGCGACCTTCCGAATGTCGCTGCAGTGGCGCAGCAGCAGCAAACGCAAACACATGCACAAATAACTACCAGCAGCAACAATCTTAACCACCTAAGCTAAACAGAAGAGCAGCAGCAGCAGCAGCAGTATAGCAGCAGCAGGAGTGAAAGCTACAGAAGCAGCAGCAGCAACAAAGGCTGCAGGCACTCACCTTCAGGCAGCCGCATCTTCGATCCCACAGTCGTATCTGCTGCTGTTGCTGCTGTTGCTGCTGCTTCTGGCGCTGCTCCTGCTGTTGCTGCTGGTGTTGTTGCTGCTCTTGCTGATGCTGCTGTTGCTGTTGCTGCTGCTGTCGCAGAGATGAACAGCGAGAGCTTGGGGAGCAGCAGCGGCTTAGGAGAAGCAGCAGCAGCAGCAGCAGCAGCAGCAGCAGCAAGCTCCTTCCTTTCCGCACCGGCTTCAGTAGCTGAGCTTCTGCTGCGCCTCCACTTGGATTCCGTTGCTGCTGTATTTGCTGCTGCAGTTGTAGCTTCTGCTGTTGCAGCAGCAGCTACCGGTGCTGTTTTTGGCCTCGTTGCTGCTGCTGCTGCTGTTGTTGTTGCTGGTGCTGTTGCAGCAGCTGCAGCAGCAGCAGCTACCGGCGCTGTTTTTGATCTCGTTGGTGCTGCTGCTGCTGCTGTTGTTGCTGCTGCTGCTGCTGTTGTTGCTGCTGCTGCTGCTGCTGTTTGAACCACAGCAGCAGGCTGCGTCGTACGTCTACCTGGAGCAGGCTGACTGTGGTGTTTAGCTGCTTTGCTGGGCTCCGCTGCAGCAGCTGCTGCTGCTGCTGCATCTGCTGCTGCAGCAGTTGCTGCTGCTGATGTACGCCGTGTCTCTACTCCTGGATTTGCTGCAGCATAACAACAGGGGACAGTCTGGCGCTGCTGCAGCCAGCTGCGGTCATCCCTCAAACCCCGGCACCGCAGCTGTATGTGCTGCTGCTGCTGCTGCTGCTGCTGCTGTTGCTTCTGCTGTCCTGGTTCTGCTGCGCAGGATGGGGTTGCCGGGCTCCTATCAGCAGCAGCAGCAGCAGCAGCAGCAGCAGCATCTCTCAATTTGCCTTCAGCAGCTTCGGGGCTAAACCTCGCGTCCCCATCGTGGGGTGCTGCTGCTGCTGCTGTTGCTGCTGCTGCTGTTGCTGCTGCTGCTGCTTCACCTGACTTTGAAATTTGCAGCAGCCGCGTGATGCCGCCGCTGCTGCTGCCCTCCTCCAAAACCTTGCATGCGTCCCCAGCAGCAAGTTGCTGTTGCTGTTGCTGCTGCAGCTGCAGTCGTTTTTGCGCAGGCTGCTGCTGCTGCAGCAGCTCCTGTTGCCCTTGCCGTTGCTGCTGCTGCTGTTGCTGCCGTTGCTGCCGCTGCTGCAGCAGCAGCAGCAGCTCCTGCTGCCCCTGCCGCTGCTGCTGCTGCTGTTGCTGCCTCTGCTGCTGCAGCAGCAGCAGCTCCTGCTGCCCCTGCCGCTGTTGCTGCTGCTGCTGCTGCTGCCGCTGCTGCTGCTGCTGCTGCTGCAGTGTTCTGGAGCGATACTCTACCGCAACGGTACTCTGTGAGTTAGACAGCCTGGGTAAGACGGGAGCAGCAGCAGCAACTGCTGCAGCAGGACATGCGGTGGTTGTCTTCCGCCGCAGCAGCACATTCTCCTTGTTACTATCGTTGCTGCTGCTGCTGCCGCCGCTGCTGGTGCTGCTGCTGCAGTAGCTGCCGCGCCAGCCCACACTGCCACCCTTTGGGGAGGAGGGAAGAACAGCGGCAGCAGCAGCAGCAGCAGCAGCAGCAGCAACAGCAGCACTCGCAGCAGTTTGAGATCTTCGGGCAGCAGCGAGCGGGGAAAAAATCGGAGAGGAAGGAGGAGCAACAGGAGGTGCAGCAGCAGCAGCAGCTGCTGCTGCTGCTCGCGCAGCAGCTGCTGCTGCAGCTCGCGCAGCGGCTTCTGCCTCATTCGAGGAAGCAGCAGCAGCAACAGCAGCAGCAGCAGAGCGACTGCCTGCTGCTCCTGACACGCGAGAAAAACGCTCAAAGGCCGCACAGCGAGCAGCAATACTAGGAGACACTCTGCAGCAATGCTGCTGTTGTTGCTGTTGCTGCTGTTGCTGCTGTTGCTGCTGCTGTTGTTGCTGCACGGACCGGGGGAAGGTGTCGGAGAGGCGCGGCAGCCGTTGCTGCTGCTGCTGCTGCTGCTGCTGATGGATGCTGCTGCTGCATCTCCTCCAGGGGTGGGGCCTGCATTCAAAGTGAGGATCGGGGCTTCGTAGGGCCGCCATTGCCTGCTGCAGCAGCAGCAGCTGCTGCTGTTGCTGCTGCTGCTGTTGCTTCTGCTGCTGTTGCTGCTGTTGCTGTCGACAACGCTGCTGCGACTGCAAGAATGTATCGGAGTGGTATGCCAGCTGACGCTGCTGCTGCTGCTGCTGCTGCTGCAGCTTCTGTTCTTGCTGCTCCTGCTCTGCTGCAAAAAAAGGCCCCAGAGAGGCCGCAGAGAGGGCCTCGCTGCTGCTGCTGCTGCTGCTGTTGCTGCTGCTGCAGCGTGGCTGTCAACAGCAGCCGAAGCTGCTACCTTCCGCGTCGGTATTACCCCGGCCCGGTCTTGAGGCTGTGTTGAGCCTGCTGCTGCTGCGGCTGCTGCTGCTGCTGCTACAGCCCCACATGCCTCAGCACAAGTAAAGGAGACTCTAGCAGCAGCAGCATCAGCAGCGCGAGAGATGCAGAGGTCAAGGGAAAACCAGCTGCATGAGCAGCAGCAGCTGCTGCTGCTGCTGCTGCAGCCGCTGCCGCTGCTGCTGCTTTGAGCGCAGCAAGCCGAGTTGCTGCGCAAGCTCCTTCAGTTATGAAGGGGCTTCATTAATTATATTAAAGTTTATATAAAAAACATGCAATACAAACTACACATTATTCGCCTTGCTGCTGTTGCTGCTGCTGCTGCTGCGGCTGTTGCTGCTGCTGCTGCTGCTGGCGGTTCAACACTGCTGCTGCTACAGCCGCTGCTGCAGCCTTCGCAGCAGCAGCAGCAGCAGCAGCAACTGGCCGCCGCAGCAGCAACACCGGCAACTGCATGCGTGTGAATTGATGGGAGAAGCCAATGAAATATATTTGCTGCTAACTTCTATTAGACTTTTAATTTGCTTCTCCTATTGTCGCCGCTGCTGCTGCTGCAGCGGCATGCATGCAGCAGCAGCTGCAGCACAGCAGCAGCAACTGAGCCCTCGGCTCTAACAACGAAAGAAGACATTTTCTCTTCTTCCATATTCACAGCATAGAGACTTCTGTAGCGCTTCAACGCCCCTGCAGCAGCAGCAGCAGCAGCAGCAGCAACGGCTGCAGCAGCAACAGCAGCAGCGGCAGAGGCGGCAGCAGCACACCCCAGCAGCAGCAGCAGCAGCAACAGCCAAGAGAACAAACCGAACTTCTACTGGGTTCCTGCAGCCTGCAGCAGCAAGCTTCCAGGGGAAACACAATCCACAACAACTGTAGCAACAGCAGCAGCAGCAGCAGCAGCAGCAGCAGCATCAGCTGCAGCAGCAGCAGCAGGAACAGCAGCAGCAGCATTAGCAGCACCGGTTAAAGTGACAAGACCGGTAGCAGCAGCAGCAGCAGCGTCATTATGTCGTAGCTGCTGCTCGCTTGAACTACTACTGCAGCAGACGACAGATCCCGGTGCTGCTGCTGCTGGCGTCGCACCTACTGCTGTCGCTGCTGCTGCTGCTGCAAGAAGATGTCTGTTTTGCTGCAGGCCTTTCGGCGCTGCGCTGCCCCCTGCTTAAGGGGGACAGGGCCCCCAAGGCGAGGAATAGAGGAGCTGTGGAAGGGTATGATGCTGCTAACGTGCTGCTGCTGCTGCTGCTGCTGCTGCTGCTGCTCATCCTCCTCCTCCTCTTGTTGCTGCTGTGGCTGGCATTGATCTTGCTGTTGCTGCTGCCGTCAGGGCGATTGTTGTTGCTGCTGCTGCGGCATCTGCTGCTTCTATTGTGTGCGGGGGTGCTGTTGGTTTTGCTGATATTGCTGCTGCTGCTGCTGCTGCTGTTGCTGCATCTTCTGTGTCTGCATGCATTACTTCATGCTTTGTTTTAAAGCTACTGTTGCTGCTTGCTGTTTCTATGACCGCGCCGCAACAGCAGCAACAGCAGCAACAGCAGCAACAGCAGCAACAGCAACACCAACAGGAACAGCAGCAACAGCAACACCAACAGGAACAGCAGCAACAGCAGCAACAGCAGCAGCAGCAGCAATTGTTTTGTTTTGTGTTTATTTAGGGGGGTATCTAGACCCTAATTTATCTGCTGCAGCAAAACAGCAAATTTCTCAGACAGGCGACGCCTGGCCTGCGCGGCTTCTCCGGGCGAAGTCTTTTGAGGATCTGCATGCGCTTTGGTTTGTTAATTTATTTTATTTTATTTATTTATTTTGTTTATTTTGTTTATTTTATTTGTTTGCTTTATTTGTTTATTTTATTTTATTTATTTATTTTGTTTATTTTGTATATTTTATTTGTTTGTTTTATTTGTTTATTTTATTTTATTTATTTATTTCACGCTTTTTGTCTTTGTTATCTTACTTGCATGCGCTTTGGTTTGTTTATTTATTTTATTTTATTTATTTATTTTGTTTATTTTATTTGTTTGTTTTATTTGTTTATTTTATTTTATTTATTTATTTTGTTATTTTTGTCTTTGTTTCGTTCTTTGCATGCACTTTGGTTTGTTTATTTATTTATTTTATTTATTTTATTTCTTTTGTTTTATTTATTTATTTAATTTATTTGTTGTTTTATATTTGCTTTGCCTTGTTTTGTTTATAATTATATTTATTTATATTTATTATTTTTTTATTTACTTTTTTTATATTTATTCTTTGTTCTTTTTACTTCTTTTTAATTTTGTTTTAACTCCTTTGTCTGAAGAGATATATATTTTTGTCTTTGTCTTGTCTTAATAAAAATAAATAAATAAATATACTAGATAAATAAATAAATATAAATATAAATATACATAAATATATAAATAAATAAATATAAATATATATATATGTTTATCTTCTTATCTTTTTTAGGTTTGTTCTTCTTAAAGAAAAAAATTTGCTTTTAGGAGAACGATGGGCGGCCTGGCAGACAAAAACGAAAATGAAAAACCCCGAAAGGCTCAAGAAGGTCACAAACCCTAAACCCTAAACCCTAAACCCTAAACCCTAAACCACAAACCCTAAACCCTAAACCACA